>NC_089668.1:7362500-7513319 GCF_037042795.1 Molothrus aeneus
AAAGATTGCAAATTTCTTGCTGGGCACCACCCTATTGGTCAGGGTGAGAGGCCAGAAATGGAGGCCATTTTCCATGGGGAAAATGAAGTCTTTGGCCCAGGGTCTGGGTATCAGATGAAAGGTGGCATCTGGGGCTGTAAGGACTTGCACCGTCCTAGTTGCGGGCAGATTTCGATTTGAAGAATCCAGAACAGTTTGTAAATTTCTCGCTTGGCACTGCCCTGCCTGCCAGGCCAAGTGGCCAGAAATGAAGGCCATTTTGCATGGGAAAAATGTCCTTTTCCCAGGGTCTCAGTAATATGTTCAAGGTGGCCTTTGAGGCTCTAAGTACTTCCAGGGTTCTAGTTGCTGCCAGCTTTTGTTTTGGAAAAATGCGGCAAAGATTTGGTAATTCTCGCTTGGCTCCCCACTTTCTGCCAGGGCGAGTGGCTTCAAACTGACGCCATTTTCCATGGGGAAAATGAAGTGATGTCTCCCGGGTCTGGGTATTAATGACAGGTGGCTTTTGGGGCTCTAAGGACTTGCTAGCTCCTAGATGCTGGCAGCTTTAGTTGTGGAGGAATCCAGCAAAATTTACAAATTTCACAAGGGAACAATGCAGATGGCCAGGGCGAGTGTCCTCAAACTGACCCCATTTTCCATGGGGAAAATGAAGTCATTGGCCCAGGGTCTGGGTATCAGATGAAAGGTGGCATCTGGGGCTCTAAGGACTTGCAGGCTCCGAGTTGCTGCCAGCTTTCTCTTTTGAGGAGTCCAGCACACATTGTAAGTTTCTCGCTTGGCACTGCCCTGCCTGCCAGGCTAAGTGGCCAGAAATGGAGGCCATTTTGCATGGGAAAAATGTCCTTTACCCAGGGTCTCAGTAATATGTTTAAGGTGGCCTTTGAGGCTCTAAGTACCTCCAGGGTTCTAGTTGCTGCCAGCTTTTCTTTTGGAAAAATCCAGGAAAGATTTGGTAATTCTAGCTTGGCTCCCAAATTTCTGCCAGGGTGAGTGGGTACAAACGGAGGCCATTTCCCTTGGGGGAAAAGAAGTCCTTTCTCCAGGGTCTGGGTGTCAGATGAAAGGTGGCCTTTGGGGCTCTAAGGACTTGCAGGGTACTACTTACTGGCAGCTTTAGATTTGGAGAAATCCAGCAAAGATTGCAAATTTCTTGCTGGGCACCACCCTATTGGTCAGGGTGAGAGGCCAGAAATGGAGGCCATTTTCCATGGGGAAAATGAAGTCATTGGCCCAGGGTCTGGGTATCAGATGAAAGGTGGCATCTGGGGCTCTAAGTACTTGCAGCGTCCTAGTTGCGGGCAGCTTTCGTTTTTGAAGAATCCAGAACAGTTTGTAAATGTCTCGCTTGGCACTGCCTTGCCTGCCAGGCCAAGTGGCCAGAAATGGAGGCCATTTTGCATGGGAAAAATGTCCCTTAGCTAGGGTCTCAGTAATATGTTCAAGGTGGCCTTTGAGGCTCTAAGTACTTCCAGGGTTCTAGTTGCTGCCAGCTTTTCTTTTGGAAAAATGCAGCAAAGATTTGGTAATTCTCGCTTGGCTCCCCACTTTCTGCCAGGGCGAGTGGCTTCAAACTGACGCCATTTTCCATGGGGAAAATGAAGTGATGTCTCCCGGGTCTGGGTATTAATGACAGGTGGCTTTTGGGGCTCTAAGGACTTGCTAGCTCCTAGATGGTGGCAGCTTTAGTTGTGGAGGAATCCAGCAAAATTTACAAATTTCACAAGGGAACAATGCAGATGGCCAGGGCGAGTGGCCTCAAACTGACCCCATATTCCATGGGGAAAAGAAGTCATGTCCCCAGGGTCTGGCTATCAATTATAGGTGACCTTTGGGGCTCTAAGGACTTGCAAGCTCCTAGTCGCCGGCATCTTTAGTTGTGGAAGAATCCAGCAACGCTTAAAAATTTCTGATTGGGCACTGCCCTGTTAGCAAGGGCAAATGGCTGCAAAGAGAAGCCATTTTCCATGGGAAAAGAAGTCCTTTCCCCAGGCTCTGGGTGTCAGAAGAAAGGTGACTTTTGGGGCACCAAGGACTTGCAGGGTACTTCTTACTGGCAGCTTTAGATTTGGAGAAATCCAGCAAAGATTTCAAATTTCTTGCTGGGCACCACCCGGTTGGTCAGGGTGAGAGGCCAGAAATGGAGGCCATTTTCCGTGGGGAAAATGAATCTGATACCCAGACCCTGGGCCAATTTCTCACTGGCACTGCCCTGTTGGCCAAGGTACATGGCTGCAAATGAAATTGGCCGAGGTTCTCGGTATCAGATGAAAGGTGGCATCTGGGGCTCTAAGGACTTGCAGCGTCCTAGTTGCGGGCAGCTTTTGTTTTTGAAGAATCCAGTACAGTTTGTAAATTTCTCGCTTGGCACTGCCCTGCCTGCCAGGCCAAGTGGCCAGAAATGAAGGCCATTTTGCATGGGAAAAATGTCCTTTTCCCAGGGTCTCAGTAATATGTTCAAGGTGCCCTTTGAGGCTCTAAGTACTTCCAGGGTTCTAGTTGCTGCCAGCTTTTGTTTTGGAAAAATGCGGCAACGATTTGGTAATTCTCGCTTGGCTCCCAAATTTCTGCCAGGGCGAGTGGCTGCAAACGGAGGCCATTTCCCATGGGGAAAAAAAGTCCTTTCCCCAGGGTCTGGGTGTCAGATGAAAGGTGGCCTTTGGGGCTCTAAGGACTTGCAGGGTACTACTTACTGGCAGCTTTAGATTTGGAGAAATCCTGCAAAGATTGCAAATTTCTTGCTGGGCACCACGCTATTGGTCAGGGTGAGAGGCCAGAAATGGAGGCCATTTTCCATGGGGAAAATGAAGTCATTGGCCCAGGGTCTGGGTATCAGATGAAAGGTGGCATCTGGGGCTCTAAGGACTTGCAGCGTCCTAGTTGCGGGCAGCTTTCGTTTTTGAAGAATCCAGAACAGTTTGTAAATTTCTCGCTTGGCACTGCCCTGCCTGCCAGGCCAAGTGGCCAGAAATGAAGGCCATTTTGCATGGGAAAAATGTCCTTTACCCAGGGTCTCAGTAATATGTTCAAGGTGGCCTTTGAGGCTCTAAGTACTTCCAGGGTTCTAGATGCTGCCAGCTTTTGTTTTGGAAAAATGCGGCAAAGATTTGGTAATTCTCGCTTGGCTCCCCACTTTCTGCCAGGGCGAGTGGCTTCAAACTGACGCCATTTTCCATGGGGAAAATGAAGTGATGTCTCCCGGGTCTGGGTATTAATGACAGGTGGCTTTTGGGGCTCTAAGGACTTGCTAGCTCCTAGATGCTGGCAGCTTTAGTTGTGGAGGAATCCAGCAAAATTTACAAATTTCACAAGGGAACAATGCAGATGGCCAGGGCGAGTGTCCTCAAACTGACCCCATTTTCCATGGGGAAAATGAAGTCATTGGCCCAGGGTCTGGGTATCAGATGAAAGGTGGCATCTGGGGCTCTAAGGACTTGCAGGGTCCGAGTTGCTGCCAGCTTTCTCTTTTGAGGAGTCCAGCACACATTGTAAGTTTCTCGCTTGGCACTGCCCTGCCTGCCAGGCTAAGTGGCCAGAAATGGAGGCCATTTTGCATGGGAAAAATGTCCTTTACCCAGGGTCTCAGTAATATGTTTAAGGTGGCCTTTGAGGCTCTAAGTACCTCCAGGGTTCTAGTTGCTGCCAGCTTTTCTTTTGGAAAAATCCAGGAAAGATTTGGTAATTCTAGCTTGGCTCCCAAATTTCTGCCAGGGTGAGTGGCTGCAAACGGAGGCCATTTCCCATGGGGAAAAAAAGTCCTTTCCCCAGGGTCTGGGTGTCAGATGAAAGGTGGCCTTTGGGGCTCTAAGGACTTGCAGGGTACTACTTACTGGCAGCTTTAGATTTGGAGAAATCCAGCAAAGATTGCAAATTTCTTGCTGGGCACCACCCTATTGGTCAGGGTGAGAGGCCAGAAATGGAGGCCATTTTCCATGGGGAAAATGAAGTCTTTGGCCCAGGGTCTGGGTATCAGATGAAAGGTGGCATCTGGGGCTGTAAGGACTTGCACCGTCCTAGTTGCGGGCAGATTTCGATTTGAAGAATCCAGAACAGTTTGTAAATTTCTCGCTTGGCACTGCCCTGCCTGCCAGGCCAAGTGGCCAGAAATGAAGGCCATTTTGCATGGGAAAAATGTCCTTTTCCCAGGGTCTCAGTAATATGTTCAAGGTGGCCTTTGAGGCTCTAAGTACTTCCAGGGTTCTAGTTGCTGCCAGCTTTTGTTTTGGAAAAATGCGGCAAAGATTTGGTAATTCTCGCTTGGCTCCCCACTTTCTGCCAGGGCGAGTGGCTTCAAACTGACGCCATTTTCCATGGGGAAAATGAAGTGATGTCTCCCGGGTCTGGGTATTAATGACAGGTGGCTTTTGGGGCTCTAAGGACTTGCTAGCTCCTAGATGCTGGCAGCTTTAGTTGTGGAGGAATCCAGCAAAATTTACAAATTTCACAAGGGAACAATGCAGATGGCCAGGGCGAGTGTCCTCAAACTGACCCCATTTTCCATGGGGAAAATGAAGTCATTGGCCCAGGGTCTGGGTATCAGATGAAAGGTGGCATCTGGGGCTCTAAGGACTTGCAGGGTCCGAGTTGCTGCCAGCTTTCTCTTTTGAGGAGTCCAGCACACATTGTAAGTTTCTCGCTTGGCACTGCCCTGCCTGCCAGGCTAAGTGGCCAGAAATGGAGGCCATTTTGCATGGGAAAAATGTCCTTTACCCAGGGTCTCAGTAATATGTTTAAGGTGGCCTTTGAGGCTCTAAGTACCTCCAGGGTTCTAGTTGCTGCCAGCTTTTCTTTTGGAAAAATCCAGGAAAGATTTGGTAATTCTAGCTTGGCTCCCAAATTTCTGCCAGGGTGAGTGGGTACAAACGGAGGCCATTTCCCTTGGGGAAAAGAAGTCCTTTCCCCAGGGTCTGGGTGTCAGATGAAAGGTGGCCTTTGGGGCTCTAAGGACTTGCAGGGTACTACTTACTGGCAGCTTTAGATTTGGAGAAATCCAGCAAAGATTGCAAATTTCTTGCTGGGCACCACCCTATTGGTCAGGGTGAGAGGCCAGAAATGGAGGCCATTTTCCATGGGGAAAATGAAGTCATTGGCCAAGGGTCTGGGTATCAGATGAAAGGTGGCATCTGGGGCTCTAAGGACTTGCAGGGTCCGAGTTGATGGCAGCTTTCGTTTTTGAGGAGTCCAGCACAGTTTGTAAATTTCTCGCTTGGCACTGCCTTGCCTGCCAGGCCAAGTGGCCAGAAATGGAGGCCATTTTGCATGGGAAAAATGTCCCTTAGCTAGGGTCTCAGTAATATGTTCAAGGTGGCCTTTGAGGCTCTAAGTACTTCCAGGGTTCTAGTTGCTGCCAGCTTTTCTTTTGGAAAAATGCAGCAAAGATTTGGTAATTCTCGCTTGGCTCCCCACTTTCTGCCAGGGCGAGTGGCTTCAAACTGACGCCATTTTCCATGGGGAAAATGAAGTGATGTCTCCCGGGTCTGGGTATTAATGACAGGTGGCTTTTGGGGCTCTAAGGACTTGCTAGCTCCTAGATGCTGGCAGCTTTAGTTGTGGAGGAATCCAGCAAAATTTACAAATTTCACAAGGGAACAATGCAGATGGCCAGGGCGAGTGTCCTCAAACTGACCCCATATTCCATGGGGAAAAGAAGTCATGTCCCCAGGGTCTGGCTATCAATTATAGGTGACCTTTGGGGCTCTAAGGACTTGCAAGCTCCTAGTCGCCGGCATCTTTAGTTGTGGAAGAATCCAGCAACGCTTAAAAATTTCTGATTCGGCACTGCCCTGTTAGCAAGGGCAAATGGCTGCAAAGAGAAGCCTTTTTCCATGGGAAAAAAAGTCCTTTCCCCAGGCTCTGGGTGTCAGATGAAAGGTGACTTTTGGGGCTCTAAGGACATGCAGGGTACTTCTTACTGGCAGCTTTAGATTTGGAGAAATCCAGCAAAGATTTCAAATTTCTTGCTGGGCACCACCCTATTGGTCAGGGTGAGAGGCCAGAAATGGAGGCCATTTTCCGTGGGGAAAATGAATCTGATACCCAGACCCTGGGCCAATTTCTCACTGGCACTGCCCTGTTGGCCAAGGTACATGGCTGCAAATGAAATTGGCCGAGGTTCTCGGTATCAGATGAAAGGTGGCATCTGGGGCTCTAAGGACTTGCAGCGTCCTAGTTGCGGGCAGCTTTTGTTTTTGAAGAATCCAGTACAGTTTGTAAATTTCTCGCTTGGCACTGCCCTGCCTGCCAGGCCAAGTGGCCAGAAATGAAGGCCATTTTGCATGGGAAAAATGTCCTTTTCCCAGGGTCTCAGTAATATGTTCAAGGTGCCCTTTGAGGCTCTAAGTACTTCCAGGGTTCTAGTTGCTGCCAGCTTTTGTTTTGGAAAAATGCGGCAACGATTTGGTAATTCTCGCTTGGCTCCCAAATTTCTGCCAGGGCGAGTGGCTGCAAACGGAGGCCATTTCCCATGGGGAAAAAAAGTCCTTTCCCCAGGGTCTGGGTGTCAGATGAAAGGTGGCCTTTGGGGCTCTAAGGACTTGCAGGGTACTACTTACTGGCAGCTTTAGATTTGGAGAAATCCTGCAAAGATTGCAAATTTCTTGCTGGGCACCACGCTATTGGTCAGGGTGAGAGGCCAGAAATGGAGGCCATTTTCCATGGGGAAAATGAAGTCATTGGCCCAGGGTCTGGGTATCAGATGAAAGGTGGCATCTGGGGCTCTAAGGACTTGCAGCGTCCTAGTTGCGGGCAGCTTTCGTTTTTGAAGAATCCAGAACAGTTTGTAAATTTCTCGCTTGGCACTGCCCTGCCTGCCAGGCCAAGTGGCCAGAAATGAAGGCCATTTTGCATGGGAAAAATGTCCCTTAGCTAGGGTCTCAGTAATATGTTCAAGGTGGCCTTTGAGGCTCTAAGTACTTCCAGGGTTCTAGATGCTGCCAGCTTTTGTTTTGGAAAAATGCGGCAAAGATTTGGTAATTCTCGCTTGGCTCCCCACTTTCTGCCAGGGCGAGTGGCTTCAAACTGACGCCATTTTCCATGGGGAAAATGAAGTGATGTCTCCCGGGTCTGGGTATTAATGACAGGTGGCTTTTGGGGCTCTAAGGACTTGCTAGCTCCTAGATGGTGGCAGCTTTAGTTGTGGAGGAATCCAGCAAAATTTACAAATTTCACAAGGGAACAATGCAGATGGCCAGGGCGAGTGTCCTCAAACTGACCCCATTTTCCATGGGGAAAATGAAGTCATTGGCCCAGGGTCTGGGTATCAGATGAAAGGTGGCATCTGGGGCTCTAAGGACTTGCAGGGTCCGAGTTGCTGCCAGCTTTCTCTTTTGAGGAGTCCAGCACACATTGTAAGTTTCTCGCTTGGCACTGCCCTGCCTGCCAGGCTAAGTGGCCAGAAATGGAGGCCATTTTGCATGGGAAAAATGTCCTTTACCCAGGGTCTCAGTAATATGTTTAAGGTGGCCTTTGAGGCTCTAAGTACCTCCAGGGTTCTAGTTGCTGCCAGCTTTTCTTTTGGAAAAATCCAGGAAAGATTTGGTAATTCTAGCTTGGCTCCCAAATTTCTGCCAGGGTGAGTGGCTGCAAACGGAGGCCATTTCCCATGGGGAAAAAAAGTCCTTTCCCCAGGGTCTGGGTGTCAGATGAAAGGTGGCCTTTGGGGCTCTAAGGACTTGCAGGGTACTACTTACTGGCAGCTTTAGATTTGGAGAAATCCAGCAAAGATTGCAAATTTCTTGCTGGGCACCACCCTATTGGTCAGGGTGAGAGGCCAGAAATGGAGGCCATTTTCCATGGGGAAAATGAAGTCTTTGGCCCAGGGTCTGGGTATCAGATGAAAGGTGGCATCTGGGGCTGTAAGGACTTGCACCGTCCTAGTTGCGGGCAGATTTCGATTTGAAGAATCCAGAACAGTTTGTAAATTTCTCGCTTGGCACTGCCCTGCCTGCCAGGCCAAGTGGCCAGAAATGAAGGCCATTTTGCATGGGAAAAATGTCCTTTTCCCAGGGTCTCAGTAATATGTTCAAGGTGGCCTTTGAGGCTCTAAGTACTTCCAGGGTTCTAGTTGCTGCCAGCTTTTGTTTTGGAAAAATGCGGCAAAGATTTGGTAATTCTCGCTTGGCTCCCCACTTTCTGCCAGGGCGAGTGGCTTCAAACTGACGCCATTTTCCATGGGGAAAATGAAGTGATGTCTCCCGGGTCTGGGTATTAATGACAGGTGGCTTTTGGGGCTCTAAGGACTTGCTAGCTCCTAGATGCTGGCAGCTTTAGTTGTGGAGGAATCCAGCAAAATTTACAAATTTCACAAGGGAACAATGCAGATGGCCAGGGCGAGTGTCCTCAAACTGACCCCATTTTCCATGGGGAAAATGAAGTCATTGGCCCAGGGTCTGGGTATCAGATGAAAGGTGGCATCTGGGGCTCTAAGGACTTGCAGGGTCCGAGTTGCTGCCAGCTTTCTCTTTTGAGGAGTCCAGCACACATTGTAAGTTTCTCGCTTGGCACTGCCCTGCCTGCCAGGCTAAGTGGCCAGAAATGGAGGCCATTTTGCATGGGAAAAATGTCCTTTACCCAGGGTCTCAGTAATATGTTTAAGGTGGCCTTTGAGGCTCTAAGTACCTCCAGGGTTCTAGTTGCTGCCAGCTTTTCTTTTGGAAAAATCCAGGAAAGATTTGGTAATTCTAGCTTGGCTCCCAAATTTCTGCCAGGGTGAGTGGGTACAAACGGAGGCCATTTCCCTTGGGGAAAAAGAAGACCTTTCCCCAGGGTCTGGGTGTCAGATGAAAGGTGGCCTTTGGGGCTCTAAGGACTTGCAGGGTACTACTTACTGGCAGCTTTAGATTTGGAGAAATCCTGCAAAGATTGCAAATTTCTTGCTGAGCAGCACCCTATTGGTCAGGGTGAGAGGCCAGAAATGGAGGCCATTTTCCATGGGGAAAATGAAGTCATTGGCCAAGGGTCTGGGTATCAGATGAAAGGTGGCATCTGGGGCTCTAAGGACTTGCAGGGTCCGAGTTGATGGCAGCTTTCGTTTTTGAGGAGTCCAGCACAGTTTGTAAATTTCTCGCTTGGCACTCTCCTGCCTGCCAGGCCAAGTGGCCAGAAATGGAGGCCATTTTGCATGGGAAAAATGTCCTTTACCCAGGGTCTCAGTAATATGTTCAAGGTGGCCTTGACTCTCTAAGTACTTCCAGGGTTACAGATGCTGCCAGCTTTTCTTTTGGAAAAATGTAGTAAAGATTTGGTAATTCTCGCTTGGCTCCCCACTTTCTGCCAGGGCGAGTGGCTTCAAACTGACGCCATTTTCCATGGGGAAAATGAAGTGATGTCTCCCGGGTCTGGGTATTAATGACAGGTGGCTTTTGGGGCTCTAAGGACTTGCTAGCTCCTAGATGCTGGCAGCTTTAGTTGTGGAGGAATCCAGCAAAATTTACAAATTTCACAAGGGAACAATGCAGATGGCCAGGGCGAGTGTCCTCAAACTGACCCCATTTTCCATGGGGAAAAGAAGTCATGTCCCCAGGGTCTGGCTATCAATTATAGGTGACCTTTGGGGCTCTAAGGACTTGCAAGCTCCTAGTTGCCGGCATCTTTAGTTGTGGAAGAATCCAGCAACGCTTAAAAATTTCTGATTGGGCACTGCCCTGTTAGCCAGGGCAAATGGCTGCAAAGAGAAGCCATTTTCCATGGGAAAAGAAGTCCTTTCCCCAGGGTCTGGGTGTCAGATGAAAGGTGACTTTTGGGGCTCCAAGGACTTGCAGGGTACGTCTTACTGGCAGCTTTAGATTTGGAGAAATCCAGCAAAGATTGCAAATTTCTTGCTGGGCACCACCCTATTGGTCAGGGTGAGAGGCCAGAAATGGAGGCCATTTTCCGTGGGGAAAATGAATCTGATACCCAGACCCTGGGCCAATTTCTCACTGGCACTGCCCTGTTGGCCAAGGTACATGGCTGCAAATGAAATTGGCCGAGGTTCTCGGTATCAGATGAAAGGTGGCATCTGGGGCTCTAAGGACTTGCAGCGTCCTAGTTGCGGGCAGCTTTTGTTTTTGAAGAATCCAGTACAGTTTGTAAATTTCTCGCTTGGCACTGCCCTGCCTGCCAGGCCAAGTGGCCAGAAATGAAGGCCATTTTGCATGGGAAAAATGTCCTTTTCCCAGGGTCTCAGTAATATGTTCAAGGTGGCCTTTGAGGCTCTAAGTACTTCCAGGGTTCTAGTTGCTGCCAGCTTTTCTTTTGGAAAAATGCGGCAACGATTTGGTAATTCTCGCTTGGCTCCCCACTTTCTGCCAGGGCGAGTGGCTGCAAACGGAGGCCATTTCCCATGGGGAAAAAAAGTCCTTTCCCCAGGGTCTGGGTGTCAGATGAAAGGTGGCCTTTGGGGCTCTAAGGACTTGCAGGGTACTACTTACTGGCAGCTTTAGATTTGGAGAAATCCTGCAAAGATTGCAAATTTCTTGCTGGGCACCACCCTATTGGTCAGGGTGAGAGGCCAGTAATGGAGGCCATTTTCCATGGGGAAAATGAAGTCTTTGGCCCAGGGTCTGGGTATCAGATGAAAGGTGGCATCTGGGGCTCTAAGGACTAGCAGCGTCCTAGTTGCGGGCAGCTTTCGTTTTTGAAGAATCCAGAACACTTTGTAAATTTCTCGCTTGGCACTGCCCTGCCTGCCAGGCCAAGTGGCCAGAAATGAAGGCCATTTTGCATGGGAAAAATGTCCTTTACCCAGGGTCTCAGTAATATGTTCAAGGTGGCCTTTGAGGCTCTAAGTACTTCCAGGGTTCTAGATGCTGCCAGCTTTTGTTTTGGAAAAATGCGGCAAAGATTTGGTAATTCTCGCTTGGCTCCCCACTTTCTGCCAGGGCGAGTGGCTTCAAACTGACGCCATTTTCCATGGGGAAAATGAAGTGATGTCTCCCGGGTCTGGGTATTAATGACAGGTGGCTTTTGGGGCTCTAAGGACTTGCTAGCTCCTAGATGGTGGCAGCTTTAGTTGTGGAGGAATCCAGCAAAATTTACAAATTTCACAAGGGAACAATGCAGATGGCCAGGGCGAGTGTCCTCAAACTGATCCCATTTTCCATGGGGAAAATGAAGTCATTGGCCCAGGGTCTGGGTATCAGATGAAAGGTGGCATCTGGGGCTCTAAGGACTTGCAGGGTCCGAGTTGCTGCCAGCTTTCTCTTTTGAGGAGTCCAGCACACATTGTAAGTTTCTCGCGTGGCACTGCCCTGCCTGCCAGGCCAAGTGGCCAGAAATGGAGGCCATTTTGCATGGGAAAAATGTCCTTTACCCAGGGTCTCAGTAATATGTTTAAGGTGGCCTTTGAGGCTCTAAGTACCTCCAGGGTTCTAGTTGCTGCCAGCTTTTCTTTTGGAAAAATCCAGGAAAGATTTGGTAATTCTAGCTTGGCTCCCAAATTTCTGCCAGGATGAGTGGGTACAAACGGAGGCCATTTCCCTTGGGGAAAAAGAAGTCCTTTCCCCAGGGTCTGGGTGTCAGATGAAAGGTGGCCTTTGGGGCTCTAAGGACTTGCAGGGTACTACTTACTGGCAGCTTTAGATTTGGAGAAATCCAGCAAAGATTGCAAATTTCTTGCTGGGCACCACCCTATTGGTCAGGGTGAGAGGCCAGAAATGGAGGCCATTTTCCATGGGGAAAATGAAGTCATTGGCCAAGGGTCTGGGTATCAGATGAAAGGTGGCATCTGGGGCTCTAAGGACTTGCAGGGTCCGAGTTGATGGCAGCTTTCGTTTTTGAGGAGTCCAGCACAGTTTGTAAATTTCTCGCTTGGCACTGCCTTGCCTGCCAGGCCAAGTGGCCAGAAATGGAGGCCATTTTGCATGGGAAAAATGTCCCTTAGCTAGGGTCTCAGTAATATGTTCAAGGTGGCCTTTGAGGCTCTAAGTACTTCCAGGGTTACAGTTGCTGCCAGCTTTTCTTTTGGAAAAATGCAGCAAAGATTTGGTAATTCTCGCTTGGCTCCCCACTTTCTGCCAGGGCGAGTGGCTTCAAACTGACGCCATTTTCCATGGGGAAAATGAAGTGATGTCTCCCGGGTCTGGGTATTAATGACAGGTGGCTTTTGGGGCTCTAAGGACTTGCTAGCTCCTAGATGCTGGCAGCTTTAGTTGTGGAGGAATCCAGCAAAATTTACAAATTTCACAAGGGAACAATGCAGATGGCCAGGGCGAGTGGCCTCAAACTGACCCCATTTTCCATGGGGAAAAGAAGTCATGTCCCCAGGGTCTGGCTATCAATTATAGGTGACCTTTGGGGCTCTAAGGACTTGCAAGCTCCTAGTTGCCGGCATCTTTAGTTGTGGAAGAATCCAGCAACGCTTAAAAATTTCTGATTGGGCACTGCCCTGTTAGCCAGGGCAAATGGCTGCAAAGAGAAGCCATTTTCCATGGGAAAAGAAGTCCTTTCCCCAGGGTCTGGGTGTCAGATGAAAGGTGACTTTTGGGGCTCCAAGGACTTGCAGGGTACGTCTTACTGGCAGCTTTAGATTTGGAGAAATCCAGCAAAGATTTCAAATTTCTTGCTGGGCACCACCCGGTTGGTCAGGGTGAGAGGCCAGAAATGGAGGCCATTTTCCGTGGGGAAAATGAATCTGATACCCAGACCCTGGGCCAATTTCTCACTGGCACTGCCCTGTTGGCCAAGGTACATGGCTGCACATGAAATTGGCCAAGGGTCTCGGTATCAGATGAAAGGTGGCATCTGGGGCTCTAAGGACTTGCAGCGTCCTAGTTGCGGGCAGCTTTTGTTTTTGAAGAATCCAGCACAGTTTGTAAATTTCTCGCTTGGCACTGCCCTGCCTGCCAGGCCAAGTGGCCAGAAATGAAGGCCATTTTGCATGGGAAAAATGTCCTTTTCCCAGGGTCTCAGTAATATGTTCAAGGTGCCCTTTGAGGCTCTAAGTACTTCCAGGGTTCTAGTTGCTGCCAGCTTTTCTTTTGGAAAAATGCGGCAACGATTTGGTAATTCTCGCTTGGCTCCCCACTTTCTGCCAGGGCGAGTGGCTGCAAACGGAGGCCATTTCCCATGGGGAAAAAAAGTCCTTTCCCCAGGGTCTGGGTGTCAGATGAAAGGTGGCCTTTGGGGCTCTAAGGACTTGCAGGGTACTACTTACTGGCAGCTTTAGATTTGGAGAAATCCTGCAAAGATTGCAAATTTCTTGCTGGGCACCACGCTATTGGTTAGGGTGAGAGGCCAGAAATGGAGGCCATTTTCCATGGGGAAAATGAAGTCTTTGGCCCAGGGTCTGGGTATCAGATGAAAGGTGGCATCTGGGGCTCTAAGGACTTGCAGCGTCCTAGTTGCGGGCAGCTTTCGTTTTTGAAGAATCCAGAACACTTTGTAAATTTCTCGCTTGGCACTGCCCTGCCTGCCAGGCCAAGTGGCCAGAAATGAAGGCCATTTTGCATGGGAAAAATGTCCTTTACCCAGGGTCTCAGTAATATGTTCAAGGTGGCCTTTGAGGCTCTAAGTACTTCCAGGGTTCTAGATGCTGCCAGCTTTTGTTTTGGAAAAATGCGGCAAAGATTTGGTAATTCTCGCTTGGCTCCCCACTTTCTGCCAGGGCGAGTGGCTTCAAACTGACGCCATTTTCCATGGGGAAAATGAAGTGATGTCTCCCGGGTCTGGGTATTAATGACAGGTGGCTTTTGGGGCTCTAAGGACTTGCTAGCTCCTAGATGCTGGCAGCTTTAGTTGTGGAGGAATCCAGCAAAATTTACAAATTTCACAAGGGAACAATGCAGATGGCCAGGGCGAGTGTCCTCAAACTGACCCCATTTTCCATGGGGAAAATGAAGTCATTGGCCCAGGGTCTGGGTATCAGATGAAAGGTGGCATCTGGGGCTCTAAGGACTTGCAGGGTCCGAGTTGCTGCCAGCTTTCTCTTTTGAGGAGTCCAGCACACATTGTAAGTTTCTCGCGTGGCACTGCCCTGCCTGCCAGGCTAAGTGGCCAGAAATGGAGGCCATTTTGCATGGGAAAAATGTCCTTTACCCAGGGTCTCAGTAATATGTTTAAGGTGGCCTTTGAGGCTCTAAGTACCTCCAGGGTTCTAGTTGCTGCCAGCTTTTCTTTTGGAAAAATCCAGGAAAGATTTGGTAATTCTAGCTTGGCTCCCAAATTTCTGCCAGGGTGAGTGGGTACAAACGGAGGCCATTTCCCTTGGGGAAAAAGAAGTCCTTTCCCCAGGGTCTGGGTGTCAGATGAAAGGTGGCCTTTGGGGCTCTAAGGACTTGCAGGGTACTACTTACTGGCAGCTTTAGATTTGGAGAAATCCAGCAAAGATTGCAATTTTCTTGCTGAGCAGCACCCTATTGGTCAGGGTGAGAGGCCAGAAATGGAGGCCATTTTCCATGGGGAAAATGAAGTCATTGGCCAAGGTTCTGGGTATCAGATGAAAGGTGGCATCTGGGGGTCTAAGGACTTGCAGGGTCCGAGTTGATGGCAGCTTTTGTTTTTGAGGAGTCCAGCACAGTTTGTAAATTTCTCGCTTGGCACTGCCTTGCCTGCCAGGCCAAGTGGCCAGAAATGGAGGCCATTTTGCATGGGAAAAATGTCCCTTAGCTAGGGTCTCAGTAATATGTTCAAGGTGGCCTTTGAGGCTCTAAGTACTTCCAGGGTTACAGTTGCTGCCAGCTTTTCTTTTGGAAAAATGCAGTAAAGATTTGGTAATTCTCGCTTGGCTCCCCACTTTCTGCCAGGGCGAGTGGCTTCAAACTGACGCCATTTTCCATGGGGAAAATGAAGTGATGTCTCCCGGGTCTGGGTATTAATGACAGGTGGCTTTTGGGGCTCTAAGGACTTGCTAGCTCCTAGATGCTGGCAGCTTTAGTTGTGGAGGAATCCAGCAAAATTTACAAATTTCACAAGGGAACAATGCAGATGGCCAGGGCGAGTGGCCTCAAACTGACCCCATTTTCCATGGGGAAAAGAAGTCATGTCCCCAGGGTCTGGCTATCAATTATAGGTGACCTTTGGGGCTCTAAGGACTTGCAAGCTCCTAGTTGCCGGCATCTTTAGTTGTGGAAGAATCCAGCAACGCTTAAAAATTTCTGATTGGGCACTGCCCTGTTAGCCAGGGCAAATGGCTGCAAAGAGAAGCCATTTTCCATGGGAAAAGAAGTCCTTTCCCCAGGGTCTGGGTGTCAGATGAAAGGTGACTTTTGGGGCTCCAAGGACTTGCAGGGTACGTCTTACTGGCAGCTTTAGATTTGGAGAAATCCAGCAAAGATTGCAAATTTCTTGCTGGGCACCACCTGGTTGGTCAGGGTGAGAGGCCAGAAATGGAGGCCATTTTCCGTGGGGAAAATGAATCTGATACCCAGACCCTGGGCCAATTTCTCACTGGCACTGCCCTGTTGGCCAAGGTACATGGCTGCAAATGAAATTGGCCGAGGGTCTGGGTATCAGATGAAAGGTGGCATCTGGGGCTCTAAGGACTTGCAGCGTCCTAGTTGCGGGCAGCTTTTGTTTTTGAAGAATCCAGTACAGTTTGTAAATTTCTCGCTTGGCACTGCCCTGCCTGCCAGGCCAAGTGGCCAGAAATGAAGGCCATTTTGCATGGGAAAAATGTCCTTTTCCCAGGGTCTCAGTAATATGTTCAAGGTGCCCTTTGAGGCTCTAAGTACTTCCAGGGTTCTAGTTGCTGCCAGCTTTTCTTTTGGAAAAATGCGGCAACGATTTGGTAATTCTCGCTTGGCTCCCCACTTTCTGCCAGGGTGAGTGGCTGCAAACGGAGGCCATTTCCCATGGGGAAAAAAAGTCCTTTCCCCAGGGTCTGGGTGTCAGATGAAAGGTGGCCTTTGGGGCTCTAAGGACTTGCAGGGTACTACTTACTGGCAGCTTTAGATTTGGAGAAATCCTGCAAAGATTGCAAATTTCTTGCTGGGCACCACGCTATTGGTCAGGGTGAGAGGCCAGAAATGGAGGCCATTTTCCATGGGGAAAATGAAGTCATTGGCCCAGGGTCTGGGTATCAGATGAAAGGTGGCATCTGGGGCTCTAAGGACTAGCAGCGTCCTAGTTGCGGGCAGCTTTCGTTTTTGAAGAATCCAGAACATTTTGTAAATTTCTCGCTTGGTACTTCCCTGCCTGCCAGGCCAAGTGGCCAGAAATGAAGGCCATTTTGCATGGGAAAAATGTCCTTTACCCAGGGTCTCAGTAATATGTTCAAGGTGGCCTTTGAGGCTCTAAGTACTTCCAGGGTTCTAGATGCTGCCAGCTTTTGTTTTGGAAAAATGCGGCAAAGATTTGGTAATTCTCGCTTGGCTCCCCACTTTCTGCCAGGGCGAGTGGCTTCAAACTGACGCCATTTTCCATGGGGAAAATGAAGTGATGTCTCCCGGGTCTGGGTATTAATGACAGGTGGCTTTTGGGGCTCTAAGGACTTGCTAGCTCCTAGATGCTGGCAGCTTTAGTTGTGGAGGAATCCAGCAAAATTTACAAATTTCACAAGGGAACAATGCAGATGGCCAGGGCGAGTGTCCTCAAACTGACCCCATTTTCCATGGGGAAAATGAAGTCATTGGCCCAGGGTCTGGGTATCAGATGAAAGGTGGCATCTGGGGCTCTAAGGACTTGCAGGGTCCGAGTTGCTGCCAGCTTTCTCTTTTGAGGAGTCCAGCACACATTGTAAGTTTCTCGCGTGGCACTGCCCTGCCTGCCAGGCTAAGTGGCCAGAAATGGAGGCCATTTTGCATGGGAAAAATGTCCTTTACCCAGGATCTCAGTAATATGTTTAAGGTGGCCTTTGAGGCTCTAAGTACCTCCAGGGTTCTAGTTGCTGCCAGCTTTTCTTTTGGAAAAATCCAGGAAAGATTTGGTAATTCTAGCTTGGCTCCCAAATTTCTGCCAGGGTGAGTGGGTACAAACGGAGGCCATTTCCCTTGGGGAAAAAGAAGTCCTTTCCCCAGGGTCTGGGTGTCAGATGAAAGGTGTCCTTTGGGGCTCTAAGGACTTGCAGGGTACTACTTACTGGCAGCTTTAGATTTGGAGAAATCCAGCAAAGATTGCAAATTTCTTGCTGGGCACCACCCTATTGGTCAGGGTGAGAGGCCAGAAATGGAGGCCATTTTCCATGGGGAAAATGAAGTCATTGGCCAAGGGTCTGGGTATCAGATGAAAGGTGGCATCTGGGGCTCTAAGGACTTGCAGGGTCCGAGTTGATGGCAGCTTTCGTTTTTGAGGAGTCCAGCACAGTTTGTAAATTTCTCGCTTGGCACTGCCTTGCCTGCCAGGCCAAGTGGCCAGAAATGGAGGCCATTTTGCATGGGAAAAATGTCCCTTAGCTAGGGTCTCAGTAATATGTTCAAGGTGGCCTTTGAGGCTCTAAGTACTTCCAGGGTTACAGTTGCTGCCAGCTTTTCTTTTGGAAAAATGCAGTAAAGATTTGGTAATTCTCGCTTGGCTCCCCACTTTCTGCCAGGGTGAGTGGCTTCAAACTGACGCCATTTTCCATGGGGAAAATGAAGTGATGTCTCCCGGGTCTGGGTATTAATGACAGGTGGCTTTTGGGGCTCTAAGGACTTGCTAGCTCCTAGATGCTGGCAGCTTTAGTTGTGGAGGAATCCAGCAAAATTTACAAATTTCACAAGGGAACAATGCAGATGGCCAGGGCGAGTGGCCTCAAACTGACCCCATTTTCCATGGGGAAAAGAAGTCATGTCCCCAGGGTCTGGCTATCAATTATAGGTGACCTTTGGGGCTCTAAGGACTTGCAAGCTCCTAGTTGCCGGCATCTTTAGTTGTGGAAGAATCCAGCAACGCTTAAAAATTTCTGATTGGGCACTGCCCTGTTAGCCAGGGCAAATGGCTGCAAAGAGAAGCCATTTTCCATGGGAAAAGAAGTCCTTTCCCCAGGGTCTGGGTGTCAGATGAAAGGTGACTTTTGGGGCTCCAAGGACTTGCAGGGTACGTCTTACTGGCAGCTTTAGATTTGGAGAAATCCAGCAAAGATTGCAAATTTCTTGCTGGGCACCACCCTCATGGTCAGGGTGAGAGGCCAGAAATGGAGGCCATTTTCCGTGGGGAAAATGAATCTGATACCCAGACCCTGGGCCAATTTCTCACTGGCACTGCCCTGTTGGCCAAGGTACATGGCTGCACATGAAATTGGCCAAGGGTCTCGGTATCAGATGAAAGGTGGCATCTGGGGCTCTAAGGACTTGCAGCGTCCTAGTTGCGGGCAGCTTTTGTTTTTGAAGAATCCAGCACAGTTTGTAAATTTCTCGATTGGCACTGCCCTGCCTGCCAGGCCAAGTGGCCAGAAATGAAGGCCATTTTGCATGGGAAAAATGTCCTTTTCCCAGGGTCTCAGTAATATGTTCAAGGTGCCCTTTGAGGCTCTAAGTACTTCCAGGGTTCTAGTTGCTGCCAGCTTTTCTTTTGGAAAAATGCGGCAAAGATTTGGTAATTCTCGCTTGGCTCCCCACTTTCTGCCAGGGCGAGTGGCTGCAAACGGAGGCCATTTCCCATGGGGAAAAAAAGTCCTTTCCCCAGGGTCTGGGTGTCAGATGAAAGGTGGCCTTTGGGGCTCTAAGGACTTGCAGGGTACTACTTACTGGCAGCTTTAGATTTGGAGAAATCCTGCAAAGATTGCAAATTTCTTGCTGGGCACCACGCTATTGGTTAGGGTGAGAGGCCAGAAATGGAGGCCATTTTCCATGGGGAAAATGAAGTCTTTGGCCCAGGGTCTGGGTATCAGATGAAAGGTGGCATCTGGGGCTCTAAGGACTTGCAGCGTCCTAGTTGCGGGCAGCTTTCGTTTTTGAAGAATCCAGAACACTTTGTAAATTTCTCGCTTGGCACTGCCCTGCCTGCCAGGCCAAGTGGCCAGAAATGAAGGCCATTTTGCATGGGAAAAATGTCCTTTACCCAGGGTCTCAGTAATATGTTCAAGGTGGCCTTTGAGGCTCTAAGTACTTCCAGGGTTCTAGATGCTGCCAGCTTTTGTTTTGGAAAAATGCGGCAACGATTTGGTAATTCTCGCTTGGCTCCCCACTTTCTGCCAGGGCGAGTGGCTTCAAACTGACGCCATTTTCCATGGGGAAAATGAAGTGATGTCTCCCGGGTCTGGGTATTAATGACAGGTGGCTTTTGGGGCTCTAAGGACTTGCTAGCTCCTAGATGCTGGCAGCTTTAGTTGTGGAGGAATCCAGCAAAATTTACAAATTTCACAAGGGAACAATGCAGATGGCCAGGGCGAGTGTCCTCAAACTGACCCCATTTTCCATGGGGAAAATGAAGTCATTGGCCCAGGGTCTGGGTATCAGATGAAAGGTGGCATCTGGGGCTCTAAGGACTTGCAGGGTCCGAGTTGCTGCCAGCTTTCTCTTTTGAGGAGTCCAGCACACATTGTAAGTTTCTCGCGTGGCACTGCCCTGCCTGCCAGGCTAAGTGGCCAGAAATGGAGGCCATTTTGCATGGGAAAAATGTCCTTTACCCAGGGTCTCAGTAATATGTTTAAGGTGGCCTTTGAGGCTCTAAGTACCTCCAGGGTTCTAGTTGCTGCCAGCTTTTCTTTTGGAAAAATCCAGGAAAGATTTGGTAATTCTAGCTTGGCTCCCAAATTTCTGCCAGGGTGAGTGGGTACAAACGGAGGCCATTTCCCTTGGGGAAAAAGAAGTCCTTTCCCCAGGGTCTGGGTGTCAGATGAAAGGTGGCCTTTGGGGCTCTAAGGACTTGCAGGGTACTACTTACTGGCAGCTTTAGATTTGGAGAAATCCAGCAAAGATTGCAATTTTCTTGCTGAGCACCACCCTATTGGTCAGGGTGAGAGGCCAGAAATGGAGGCCATTTTCCATGGGGAAAATGAAGTCATTGGCCAAGGGTCTGGGTATCAGATGAAAGGTGGCATCTGGGGGTCTAAGGACTTGCAGGGTCCGAGTTGATGGCAGCTTTTGTTTTTGAGGAGTCCAGCACAGTTTGTAAATTTCTCGCTTGGCACTGCCTTGCCTGCCAGGCCAAGTGGCCAGAAATGGAGGCCATTTTGCATGGGAAAAATGTCCCTTAGCTAGGGTCTCAGTAATATGTTCAAGGTGGCCTTTGAGGCTCTAAGTACTTCCAGGGTTACAGTTGCTGCCAGCTTTTCTTTTGGAAAAATGCAGTAAAGATTTGGTAATTCTCGCTTGGCTCCCCACTTTCTGCCAGGGCGAGTGGCTTCAAACTGACGCCATTTTCCATGGGGAAAATGAAGTGATGTCTCCCGGGTCTGGGTATTAATGACAGGTGGCTTTTGGGGCTCTAAGGACTTGCTAGCTCCTAGATGCTGGCAGCTTTAGTTGTGGAGGAATCCAGCAAAATTTACAAATTTCACAAGGGAACAATGCAGATGGCCAGGGCGAGTGGCCTCAAACTGACCCCATTTTCCATGGGGAAAAGAAGTCATGTCCCCAGGGTCTGGCTATCAATTATAGGTGACCTTTGGGGCTCTAAGGACTTGCAAGCTCCTAGTTGCCGGCATCTTTAGTTGTGGAAGAATCCAGCAACGCTTAAAAATTTCTGATTGGGCACTGCCCTGTTAGCCAGGGCAAATGGCTGCAAAGAGAAGCCATTTTCCATGGGAAAAGAAGTCCTTTCCCCAGGGTCTGGGTGTCAGATGAAAGGTGACTTTTGGGGCTCCAAGGACTTGCAGGGTACGTCTTACTGGCAGCTTTAGATTTGGAGAAATCCAGCAAAGATTGCAAATTTCTTGCTGGGCACCACCCTATTGGTCAGGGTGAGAGGCCAGAAATGGAGGCCATTTTCCGTGGGGAAAATGAATCTGATACCCAGACCCTGGGCCAATTTCTCACTGGCACTGCCCTGTTGGCCAAGGTACATGGCTGCAAATGAAATTGGCCGAGGGTCTGGGTATCAGATGAAAGGTGGCATCTGGGGCTCTAAGGACTTGCAGCGTCCTAGTTGCGGGCAGCTTTTGTTTTTGAAGAATCCAGTACAGTTTGTAAATTTCTCGCTTGGCACTGCCCTGCCTGCCAGGCCAAGTGGCCAGAAATGAAGGCCATTTTGCATGGGAAAAATGTCCTTTTCCCAGGGTCTCAGTAATATGTTCAAGGTGCCCTTTGAGGCTCTAAGTACTTCCAGGGTTCTAGTTGCTGCCAGCTTTTCTTTTGGAAAAATGCGGCAACGATTTGGTAATTCTCGCTTGGCTCCCCACTTTCTGCCAGGGTGAGTGGCTGCAAACGGAGGCCATTTCCCATGGGGAAAAAAAGTCCTTTCCCCAGGGTCTGGGTGTCAGATGAAAGGTGGCCTTTGGGGCTCTAAGGACTTGCAGGGTACTACTTACTGGCAGCTTTAGATTTGGAGAAATCCTGCAAAGATTGCAAATTTCTTGCTGGGCACCACGCTATTGGTCAGGGTGAGAGGCCAGAAATGGAGGCCATTTTCCATGGGGAAAATGAAGTCATTGGCCCAGGGTCTGGGTATCAGATGAAAGGTGGCATCTGGGGCTCTAAGGACTTGCAGCGTCCTAGTTGCGGGCAGCTTTCGTTTTTGAAGAATCCAGAACACTTTGTAAATTTCTCGCTTGGCACTGCCCTGCCTGCCAGGCCAAGTGGCCAGAAATGAAGGCCATTTTGCATGGGAAAAATGTCCTTTACCCAGGGTCTCAGTAATATGTTCAAGGTGGCCTTTGAGGCTCTAAGTACTTCCAGGGTTCTAGATGCTGCCAGCTTTTGTTTTGGAAAAATGCGGCAAAGATTTGGTAATTCTCGCTTGGCTCCCCACTTTCTGCCAGGGCGAGTGGCTTCAAACTGACGCCATTTTCCATGGGGAAAATGAAGTGATGTCTCCCGGGTCTGGGTACTAATGACAGGTGGCTTTTGGGGCTCTAAGGACTTGCTAGCTCCTCGATGCTGGCAGCTTTAGTTGTGGAGGAATCCAGCAAAATTTACAAATTTCACAAGGGAACAATGCAGATGGCCAGGGCGAGTGTCCTCAAACTGACCCCATTTTCCATGGGGAAAATGAAGTCATTGGCCCAGGGTCTGGGTATCAGATGAAAGGTGGCATCTGGGGCTCTAAGGACTTGCAGGGTCCGAGTTGCTGCCAGCTTTCTCTTTTGAGGAGTCCAGCACACATTGTAAGTTTCTCGCGTGGCACTGCCCTGCCTGCCAGGCTAAGTGGCCAGAAATGGAGGCCATTTTGCATGGGAAAAATGTCCTTTACCCAGGGTCTCAGTAATATGTTTAAGGTGGCCTTTGAGGCTCTAAGTACTTCCAGGGTTCTAGTTGCTGCCAGCTTTTCTTTTGGAAAAATCCAGGAAAGATTTGGTAATTCTAGCTTGGCTCCCAAATTTCTGCCAGGGTGAGTGGGTACAAACGGAGGCCATTTCCCTTGGGGAAAAAGAAGACCTTTCCCCAGGGTCTGGGTGTCAGATGAAAGGTGGCCTTTGGGTCTCTAAGGACTTGCAGGGTACTACTTACTGGCAGCTTTAGATTTGGAGAAATCCAGCAAAGATTGCAATTTTCTTGCTGAGCAGCACCCTATTGGTCAGGGTGAGAGGCCAGAAATGGAGGCCATTTTCCATGGGGAAAATGAAGTCATTGGCCAAGGGTCTGGGTATCAGATGAAAGGTGGCATCTGGGGCTCTAAGGACTTGCAGGGTCCGAGTTGATGGCAGCTTTCGTTTTTGAGGAGTCCAGCACAGTTTGTAAATTTCTCGCTTGGCACTGCCTTGCCTGCCAGGCCAAGTGGCCAGAAATGAAGGCCATTTTGCATGGGAAAAATGTCCCTTAGCTAGGGTCTCAGTAATATGTTCAAGGTGGCCTTTGAGGCTCTAAGTACTTCCAGGGTTACAGTTGCTGCCAGCTTTTCTTTTGGAAAAATGCAGCAAAGATTTGGTAATTCTCGCTTGGCTCCCCACTTTCTGCCAGGGCGAGTGGCTTCAAACTGACGCCATTTTCCATGGGGAAAATGAAGTGATGTCTCCCGGGTCTGGGTATTAATGACAGGTGGCTTTTGGGGCTCTAAGGACTTGCTAGCTCCTAGATGCTGGCAGCTTTAGTTGTGGAGGAATCCAGCAAAATTTACAAATTTCACAAGGGAACAATGCAGATGGCCAGGGCGAGTGTCCTCAAACTGACCCCATTTTCCATGGGGAAAAGAAGTCATGTCCCCAGGGTCTGGCTATCAATTATAGGTGACCTTTGGGGCTCTAAGGACTTGCAAGCTCCTAGTTGCCGGCATCTTTAGTTGTGGAAGAATCCAGCAACGCTTAAAAATTTCTGATTGGGCACTGCCCTGTTAGCCAGGGCAAATGGCTGCAAAGAGAAGCCATTTTCCATGGGAAAAGAAGTCCTTTCCCCAGGCTCTGGGTGTCAGATGAAAGGTGACTTTTGGGGCTCCAAGGACTTGCAGGGTACTTCTTACTGGCAGCTTTAGATTTGGAGAAATCCAGCAAAGATTGCAAATTTCTTGCTGGGCACCACCCTATTGGTCAGGGTGAGTGTCGCAGACATATTTCATGAAAAATCCTTTCTTAGGATTTTTCCTTGTGACAAGCTGCAGTTCAGCAACCAAAAGTAAACAATGGTTATCTGCTGATGTGGAATGTAACAGGTGATTGGTCTCCTGTGGGTGTTTGGATTTCTTGACCTCTCATGGCAGAGCTGGCTCTTGCTCTGTCTGAGACACAGATCCTTGTTATTCATTCTTTTCTATTCTTAGCTTAGCTAGCTGCTCAAGAAACCTTTTCCTTTCTATTGCTTTTTAGTATAGTCTAATGTAACATATATCATAAAATAATAAATCAAGCCTTCTGATCATGGAGCCAACATTCTCGTCTCTTCTTCATCCTGAAAACCCTTGTGACCACAGTCACAATTGGTGACCCCCGACTGAGGAGGACAATCATCACTTGGTGAGACCACCAGAGGAGCATTGCTGCACTGGGTAAACCCTGAATGTGTGGCATTGATGGTTGCTTCACAAGTGACCACAGAAGTGGATTCTAGCCAGGAGCTGAAGAACTGAAGATCCGAATTTGGACAGAGTTCACAGCAAGGCTGAGCACAAAGAGAACCTTCTGAAAAGCCTCCGGGAAGATGTTCGGAAAGCTCAGCAGAACAATGCAGATAGCCAGAGAGTCCTGGACACTGTCACAAGGTACTGTTGGTTTTTCCTCTCCTAAAGATGAGGTCATTCGCAGTTTGTGGCTGCTCATCTGGAGGACTCCTCCCCTAGAGGATGAGGTTCCATTCTCCCCTTCAGAGGAGAAACTTATTGCCCTCTGGCAAAAATGGGGTGAAGAGGACAGAATTCTCCTGTTGGAGGCAGATCTCTATGAGTTTTTTCGATGGGCGAAGCTCTTTGGGTTTTTTACGAATGTGCTATATGCCCTCGATGTGTTTGTCTGGGAGTGTATGGGCTCCATTTTCCAATTCTTTTTATACCGGGGGTTCGGATGCCCCTCGATTTATCCAACCTTTTTGAAGCTCTTTCTAGTCTTGAAACGGAGAGCAGCTGTTTTTCCCTGGATTGCTAACTGCAAGGGGAAAGCCCCGTTCCCCCCAATTCCGGGGGAAGACCCTTTGGAGGGGGACGCTCTGCTGCTTTCCAGCCCCCCTGAACCACAGTGGGGGGGCGAAGTTTCGCCCGCAGCCGAAGTTTTTTTTACTGCGTCTTCGGAGCATGCTCAGACGGAGCCGTTTGTTCCCCCCTCCCGTTGCTCTCAGGGGGGATGGGAGTGGGCGGCGCCGCCCCGGCCAGCGCCGCGAGCACCGCCCCGGCCAGCGCCACGGGCACCGCCCCGGCCAGCGCCACGGGCACCGCCCCAACCCGCCCCGCGGGTGCGGGCGGTTCCCCCCGCGGCCCGTCCTGCGGCCGCCCCTCCGGGGGAGCCTGTGGGCGCTCCAGCCGCGGTTCCGCCGGCTTCCCTGCCTGCATCTATCTCAGAGACACCGCTTCCCGCGGCTGCGCCGATGTTGCTGGGCAACAGCGATCCACCGCTCCCCCCGGCCGTCCCGCCGCCTTCTGCGACTGTGGTTCCGCGGCCGATGTCAGAGTCCGGCGCAGAAGAAGCTGCCGACCCCGTGCCGCCCCCGCCGCCCCCGCCGCCTCCCCAGGCGGCCCCGCTGCCCGCCCCTGCGGGGACTCCGTTCTCCATGTCCGCGTCAGAGGCTGCCTTGGAGCCGGCGGCAGCTGCAGCGGTGCCTCCTGCATCCAGCGTGACTTCCTCCCCGAGTTTTTCGGGTTGTCCCTGGGCTGCCCCTACGGGGGGAGCTGGGACAGGGGAAGAGGGCGTCAGCCTGTCCTTCCGTGGAGGAGGCATGGCCCGACAGCTGGCTGTGGGCGCAGCGCGACTGCCTGTTTTCAAGATCAGCATTCTTGGCGGGTTTGGGGGTGTTTGGTCCGGGGTTTCCCCCTGGGGGATGCGAATCTCTCTGCCGCCCCTCGCGCGCCCCAGCGGCGAGGGGGAGGTGGGTCCCGAAAGTTCTGCCCCTGGTCCCCAGCCCAGAGGGGGTGGCGGTGGTGCCGTGAGGCAGATGGGAGGAACACCTGTTGCATTTGCATTGCAGAGGCAGAGGGCACAGCAGGAAGCGAGCATCGCTTGTCTGCTGTGGGGAAAGGACATCCCCAGACCCGAGACGAAGTTTCTCGGGACAGCTTCTGTCTTCCCATTGCCGGCATGCCTCGGTGATTTTGGGGAAAGGAAGCGTTTGGTCACCCCTTCTGCCATTGTACTGGCAGCAGGGTGCGGGTCTGTGCCAATGCAGAGCCTGCCTCGGGGGCTGGGCCTGGGCTGTCTGGCTTGGTTGCTTGGGCCAGGGCCACCTCCCAGCCTCCTGTTGAGTTTGGGGGCTTTGCTTCCCCCTTCTGGTCCTGGGCCACCTTTCAGTGGGCCAGGTCTGGGGTTCCTGATCCTTCCACATGGGCCAGGGCCCCCAAGGGCCTCTCTCTGGCTCCTCTGCTGCTGCTGCTGCTCTTTCCGACAAGACAAAAAAAAAAAAAAAAAAAAAAAAAAAAAAAATTTAAATTGAATAAAAAAGGGTGAAAGAGCTGGCAGCAGCTCAGAGGCATTGAGGAGCCAGGGATTGGCTTCAGCCCAAGTTGTTCAATGAAGGGCTGTGGCAAGACATTTCAGAAATTTTCTAATTTTCTCAAAATTGTTTGAAGACTGTCAATGGACTTTTGATAAATATTGATGGACCTTTTTCTGTAGCAAGCCTGTTTCAGGACCAAAAGAAACTTTCAGATATGGCAAAGAGGAACATCTTCAAGCCATGGACTTTTCCTGAAACTCAGCTGCTTGGACTTGAATTTTCTTTACATTGTTTTTGCATTTTCTTATATTATAGAATTGTTTTAGTAATATGATAGAATTTTATGTTCTATGGGTGAAGAAATTCCCAGTGCATTCCACAGGAGCACTTGAGTGGAGTTTGATTGGCAACAGATAACCTGTCAAGTGTTTGTCTTTTTCTTCGGCATGAGTACAGCAGACAAAATTACAAACACTTTTTCCTTTTAATTTAACTAAATAAAAAAAGGTGACATGTCGCAGACATATTTCATGAAAAATCCTTTCTTAGGATTTTTCCTTGTGACAAGCTGCAGTTCAGCAACCAAAAGTAAACAATGGTTATCTGCTGCTGTAGAATGTAACAGGTGATTGGTCTCCTGTGGGTGTTTGGATTTCTTGACCACTCATGGCAGAGCTGGCTCTTGCTCTGTCTGAGACACAGATCCTTGTTATTCATTCTTTTCTATTCTTAGCTTAGCTAGCTGCTCAAGAAACCTTTTCCTTTCTATTGCTTTTTAGTATAGTCTAATGTAACATATATCATAAAATAATAAATCAAGCCTTCTGATCATGGAGCCAACATTCTCGTCTCTTCTTCATCCTGAAAACCCTTGTGACCACAGTCACAGGTGAGAGGCCAGAAATGGAGGCCATTTTCCGTGGGGAAAATGAATCTGATACCCAGACCCTGGGCCAATTTCTCACTGGCACTGCCCTGTTGGCCAAGGTACATGGCTGCAAATGAAATTGGCCGAGGGTCTCGGTATCAGATGAAAGGTGGCATCTGGGGCTCTAAGGACTTGCAGCGTCCTAGTTGCTGGCAGCTTTCGTTTTTGAAGAATCCAGCACAGTTTGTAAATTTCTCGCTTGGCACTGCCCTGCCTGCCAGGCCAAGTGGCCAGAAATGAAGGCCATTTTGCATGGGAAAAATGTCCTTTTCCCAGGGTCTCAGTAATATGTTCAAGGTGCCCTTTGAGGCTCTAAGTACTTCCAGGGTTCTAGTTGCTGCCAGCTTTTCTTTTGGAAAAATGCGGCAACGATTTGGTAATTCTCGCTTGGCTCCCCACTTTCTGCCAGGGCGAGTGGCTGCAAACGGAGGCCATTTCCCATGGGGAAAAAAAGTCCTTTCCCCAGGGTCTGGGTGTCAGATGAAAGGTGGCATCTGGGGCTCTAAGGACTTGCAGGGTACTACTTACTGGCAGCTTTAGATTTGGAGAAATCCTGCAAAGATTGCAAATTTCTTGCTGGGCACCATGCTATTGGTCAGGGTGAGAGGCCAGAAATGGAGGCCATTTTCCATGGGGAAAATGAAGTCTTTGGCCCAGGGTCTGGGTATCAGATGAAAAGTGGCATCTGGGGCTCTAAGGACTTGCATGGTCCGAGTTGATGGCAGCTTTCATTTTTGAGGAGTCCAGCACAGTTTGTAAATTTCTCGCTTGGCACTGCCCTGCCTGCCAGGCCAAGTGGCCAGAAATGAAGGCCATTTTGCATGGGAAAAATGTCCTTTACCCAGGGTCTCAGTAATATGTTCAAGGTGGCCTTTGAGGCTCTAAGTACTTCCAGGGTTCTAGATGCTGCCAGCTTTTGTTTTGGAAAAATGCGGCAAAGATTTGGTAATTCTCGCTTGGCTCCCCACTTTCTGCCAGGGCGAGTGGCTTCAAACTGACGCCATTTTCCATGGGGAAAATGAAGTGATGTCTCCCGGGTCTGGGTACTAATGACAGGTGGCTTTTGGGGCTCTAAGGACTTGCTAGCTCCTCGATGCTGGCAGCTTTAGTTGTGGAGGAATCCAGCAAAATTTACAAATTTCATAAGGGAACAATGCAGATGGCCAGGGCGAGTGTCCTCAAACTGACACCATTTTATATGGGGATAATGAAGTCATTGGCCCAGGGTCTGGGTATCAGATGAAAGGTGGCATCTGGGGCTCTAAGGACTTGCAGGCTCCGAGTTGCTGCCAGCTTTCTCTTTTGACGAGTCCAGCACACATTGTAAGTTTCTCGCGTGGCACTGCCCTGCCTGCCAGGCCAAGTGGCCAGAAATGGAGGCCATTTTGCATGGGAAAAATGTCCTTTACCCAGGGTCTCAGTAATATGTTTAAGGTGGCCTTTGAGGCTCTAAGTACCTCCAGGGTTCTAGTTGCTGCCAGCTTTTGTTTTGGAAAAATCCAGGAAAGATTTGGTAATTCTAGCTTGGCTCCCAAATTTCTGCCAGGGTGAGTGGGTACAAACGGAGGCCATTTCCCTTGGGGAAAAAGAAGTCCTTTCCCCAGGGTCTGGGTGTCAGATGAAAGGTGGCCTTTGGGGCTCTAAGGACTTGCAGGGTACTACTTACTGGCAGCTTTAGATTTGGAGAAATCCAGCAAAGATTGCAATTTTCTTGCTGAGCACCACCCTATTGGTCAGGGTGAGAGGCCAGAAATGGAGGCCATTTTCCATGGGGAAAATGAAGTCATTGGCCAAGGGTCTGGGTATCAGATGAAAGGTGGCATCTGGGGGTCTAAGGACTTGCAGGGTCCGAGTTGATGGCAGCTTTTGTTTTTGAGGAGTCCAGCACAGTTCGTAAATTTCTCGCTCGGCACTGCCCTGCCTGCCAGGCCAAGTGGCCAGAAATGAAGGCCATTTTGCATGGGAAAAATGTCCTTTACCCAGGGTCTCAGTAATATGTTCAAGGTGGCCTTTGAGGCTCTAAGTACTTCCAGGGTTCTAGATGCTGCCAGCTTTTGTTTTGGAAAAATGCAGCAAAGATTTGGTAATTCTCGCTTGGCTCCCCACTTTCTGCCAGGGCGAGTGGCTTCAAACTGACGCCATTTTCCATGGGGAAAATGAAGTGATGTCTCCAGGGTCTGGGTATTAATGACAGGTGGCTTTTAGGGCTCTAAGGACTTGCTAGCTCCTAGATGCTGGCAGCTTTAGTTGTGGAGGAATCCAGCAAAATTTACAAATTTCACAAGGGAACAATGCAGATGGCCAGGGCGAGTGTCCTCAAACTGACCCCATTTTCCATGGGGAAAAGAAGGCATGTCCCCAGGGTCTGGCTATCAATTATAGGTGACCTTTGGGGCTCTAAGGACTTGCAAGCTCCTAGTCGCCGGCATCTTTAGTTGTGGAAGAATCCAGCAATGCTTAAAAATTTCTGATTGGGCACTGCCCTGTTAGCCAGGGCAAATGGCTGCAAAGAGAAGCCATTTTCCATGGGAAAAGAAGTCCTTTCCCCAGGCTCTGGGTGTCAGATGAAAGGTGACTTTTGGGGCTCTAAGGACTTGCAGGGTACTTCTTACTGGCAGCTTTAGATTTGGAGAAATCCAGCAAAGATTTCAAATTTCTTGCTGGGCACCACCCGGTTGGTCAGGGTGAGAGGCCAGAAATGGAGGCCATTTTCCGTGGGGAAAATGAATCTGATACCCAGACCCTGGGCCAATTTCTCACTGGCACTGCCCTGTTGGCCAAGGTACATGGCTGCAAATGAAATTGGCCGAGGGTCTCGGTATCAGATGAAAGGTGGCATCTGGGGCTCTAAGGACTTGCAGCGTCCTAGTTGCGGGCAGCTTTTGTTTTTGAAGAATCCAGCACAGTTTGTAAATTTCTCGCTTGGCACTGCCCTGCCTGCCAGGCCAAGTGGCCAGAAATGAAGGCCATTTTGCATGGGAAAAATGTCCTTTTCCCAGGGTCTCAGTAATATGTTCAAGGTGCCCTTTGAGGCTCTAAGTACTTCCAGGGTTCTAGTTGCTGCCAGCTTTTCTTTTGGAAAAATGCGGCAACGATTTGGTAATTCTCGCTTGGCTCCCCACTTTCTGCCAGGGCGAGTGGCTGCAAACGGAGGCCATTTCCCATGGGGAAAAAAAGTCCTTTCCCCAGGGTCTGGGTGTCAGATGAAAGGTGGCATCTGGGGCTCTAAGGACTTGCAGGGTACTACTTACTGGCAGCTTTAGATTTGGAGAAATCCTGCAAAGATTGCAAATTTCTTGCTGGGCACCACGCTATTGGTCAGGGTGAGAGGCCAGAAATGGAGGCCATTTTCCATGGGTAAAATGAAGTCTTTGGCCCAGGGTCTGGGTATCAGATGAAAAGTGGCATCTGGGGCTCTAAGGACTAGCAGCGTCCTAGTTGCGGGCAGCTTTCGTTTTTGAAGAATCCAGAACACTTTGTAAATTTCTCGCTTGGCACTGCCCTGCCTGCCAGGCCAAGTGGCCAGAAATGAAGGCCATTTTGCATGGGAAAAATGTCCTTTACCCAGGGTCTCAGTAATATGTTCAAGGTGGCCTTTGAGGCTCTAAGTACTTCCAGGGTTCTAGATGCTGCCAGCTTTTGTTTTGGAAAAATGCGGCAACGATTTGGTAATTCTCGCTTGGCTCCCCACTTTCTGCCAGGGCGAGTGGCTTCAAACTGACGCCATTTTCCATGGGGAAAATGAAGTGATGTCTCCCGGGTCTGGGTATTAATGACAGGTGGCTTTTGGGGCTCTAAGGACTTGCTAGCTCCTAGATGCTGGCAGCTTTAGTTGTGGAGGAATCCAGCAAAATTTACAAATTTCACAAGGGAACAATGCAGATGGCCAGGGCGAGTGTCCTCAAACTGACCCCATTTTCCATGGGGAAAAGAAGTCATGTCCCCAGGGTCTGGCTATCAATTATAGGTGACCTTTGGGGCTCTAAGGACTTGCAAGCTCCTAGTTGCCGGCATCTTTAGTTGTGGAAGAATCCAGCAACGCTTAAAAATTTCTGATTGGGCACTGCCCTGTTAGCCAGGGCAAATGGCTGCAAAGAGAAGCCATTTTCCATGGGAAAAGAAGTCCTTTCCCCAGGGTCTGGGTGTCAGATGAAAGGTGACTTTTGGGGCTCTAAGGACTTGCAGGGTACTTCTTACTGGCAGCTTTAGATTTGGAGAAATCCAGCAAAGATTGCAAATTTCTTGCTGGGCACCACCCTCATGGTCAGGGTGAGAGGCCAGAAATGGAGGCCATTTTCCGTGGGGAAAATGAATCTGATACCCAGACCCTGGGCCAATTTCTCACTGGCACTGCCCTGTTGGCCAAGGTACATGGCTGCAAATGAAATTGGCCGAGGGTCTTGGTATCAGATGAAAGGTGGCATCTGGGGCTCTAAGGACTTGCAGGGTACTACTTACTGGCAGCTTTAGATTTGGAGAAATCCAGCAAAGATTGCAATTTTCTTGCTGGGCACCACCCTATTGGTCAGGCTGAGAGGCCAGAAATGGAGGCCATTTTCCATGGGGAAAATGAAGTCATTGGCCAAGGGTCTGGGTATCAGATGAAAGGTGGCATCTGGGGCTCTAAGGACTAGCAGCGTCCTAGTTGCGGGCAGCTTTCGTTTTTGAAGAATCCAGAACAGTTTGTAAATTTCTCGCTCGGCACTGCCCTGCCTGCCAGGCCAAGTGGCCAGAAATGAAGGCCATTTTGCATGGGAAAAATGTCCTTTACCCAGGGTCTCAGTAATATGTTCAAGGTGGCCTTTGAGGCTCTAAGTACTTCCAGGGTTCTAGATGCTGCCAGCTTTTGTTTTGGAAAAATGCGGCAACGATTTGGTAATTCTCGCTTGGCTCCCCACTTTCTGCCAGGGCGAGTGGCTTCAAACTGACGCCATTTTCCATGGGGAAAATGAAGTGATGTCTCCCAGGTCTGGGTATTAATGACAGGTGGCTTTTGGGGCTCTAAGGACTTGCTAGCTCCTCGATGCTGGCAGCTTTAGTTGTGGAGGAATCCAGCAAAATTTACAAATTTCACAAGGGAACAATGCAGATGGCCAGGGCGAGTGTCCTCAAACTGACCCCATTTTCCATGGGGAAAATGAAGTCATTGGCCCAGGGTCTGGGTATCAGATGAAAGGTGGCATCTGGGGCTCTAAGGACTTGCAGGGTCCTAGTTGCTGCCAGCTTTCTCTTTTGAGGAGTCCAGCACACATTGTAAGTTTCTCACTTGGCACTGCCCTGCCTGCCAAGCTAAGTGGCCAGAAATGGAGGCCATTTTGCATGGGAAAAATGTCCTTTACCCAGGGTCTCAGTAATATGTTTAAGGTGGCCTTTGAGGCTCTAAGTACTTCCAGGGTTCTAGTTGCTGCCAGCTTTTCTTTTGGAAAAATCCAGGAAAGATTTGGTAATTCTAGCTTGGCTCCCAAATTTCTGCCAGGGTGAGTGGGTACAAACGGAGGCCATTTCCCTTGGGGAAAAAGAAGTCCTTTCCCCAGGGTCTGGGTGTCAGATGAAAGGTGGCCTTTGGGGCTCTAAGGACTTGCAGGGTACTACTTACTGGCAGCTTTAGATTTGGAGAAATCCAGCAAAGATTGCAATTTTCTTGCTGAGCAGCACCCTATTGGTCAGGGTGAGAGGCCAGAAATGGAGGCCATTTTCCATGGGGAAAATGAAGTCATTGGCCAAGGGTCTGGGTATCAGATGAAAGGTGGCATCTGGGGCTCTAAGGACTTGCAGGGTCCGAGTTGATGGCAGCTTTTGTTTTTGAGGAGTCCAGCACAGTTTGTAAATTTCTCGCTTGGCACTGCCTTGCCTGCCAGGCCAAGTGGCCAGAAATGGAGGCCATTTTGCATGGGAAAAATGTCCCTTAGCTAGGGTCTCAGTAATATGTTCAAGGTGGCCTTTGAGTCTCTAAGTACTTCCAGGGTTACAGTTGCTGCCAGCTTTTCTTTTGGAAAAATGCAGCAAAGATTTGGTAATTCTCGCTTGGCTCCCCACTTTCTGCCAGGGCGAGTGGCTTCAAACTGACGCCATTTTCCATGGGGAAAATGAAGTGATGTCTCCCGGGTCTGGGTATTAATGACAGGTGGCTTTTGGGGCTCTAAGGACTTGCTAGCTCCTCGATGCTGGCAGCTTTAGTTGTGGAGGAATCCAGCAAAATTTACAAATTTCACAAGGGAACAATGCAGATGGCCAGGGCGAGTGGCCTCAAACTGACCCCATTTTCCATGGGGAAAATGAAGTCATTGGCCCAGGGTCTGGGTATCAGATGAAAGGTGGCATCTGGGGCTCTAAGGACTTGCAGGGTCCGAGTTGCTGCCAGCTTTCTCTTTTGAGGAGTCCAGCACACATTGTAAGTTTCTCGCTTGGCACTGCCCTGCCTGCCAGGCTAAGTGGCCAGAAATGGAGGCCATTTTGCATGGGAAAAATGTCCTTTACCCAGGGTCTCAGTAATATGTTTAAGGTGGCCTTTGAGGCTCTAAGTACTTCCAGGGTTCTAGTTGCTGCCAGCTTTTCTTTTGGAAAAATCCAGGAAAAATTTGGTAATTCTAGCTTGGCTCCCAAATTTCTGCCCGGGTGAGTGGGTACAGACGGAGGCCATTTCCCTTGGGGAAAAAGAAGTCCTTTCCCCAGGGTCTGGGTGTCAGATGAAAGGTGGCCTTTGGGGCTCTAAGGACTTGCAGGGTACTACTTACTGGCAGCTTTAGATTTGGAGAAATCCAGCAAAGATTGCAATTTTCTTGCTGAGCAGCACCCTATTGGTCAGGGTGAGAGGCCAGAAATGGAGGCCATTTTCCATGGGGAAAATGAAGTCATTGGCCAAGGGTCTGGGTATCAGATGAAAGGTGGCATCTGGGGCTCTAAGGACTAGCAGCGTCCTAGTTGCGGGCAGCTTTCGTTTTTGAAGAATCCAGAACATTTTGTAAATTTCTCGCTTGGCACTGCCCTGCCTGCCAGGCCAAGTGGCCAGAAATGAAGGCCATTTTGCATGGGAAAAATGTCCTTTACCCAGGGTCTCAGTAATATGTTCAAGGTGGCCTTTGAGGCTCTAAGTACTTCCAGGGTTCTAGATGCTGCCAGCTTTTCTTTTGGAAAAATGCGGCAACGATTTGGTAATTCTCGCTTGGCTCCCCACTTTCTGCCAGGGCGAGTGGCTTCAAACTGACGCCATTTTCCATGGGGAAAATGAAGTGATGTCTCCCGGGTCTGGGTATTAATGACAGGTGGCTTTTGGGGCTCTAAGGACTTGCTAGCTCCTAGATGCTGGCAGCTTTAGTTGTGGAGGAATCCAGCAAAATTTACAAATTTCACAAGGGAACAATGCAGATGGCCAGGGCGAGTATCCTCAAACTGACCCCATTTTCCATGGGGAAAATGTAGTCATGTCCCCAGGGTCTGGCTATCAATTATAGGTGACCTTTGGGGCTCTAAGGACTTGCAAGCTCCTAGTTGCCGGCATCTTTAGTTGTGGAAGAATCCAGCAACGCTTAAAAATTTCTGATTGGGCACTGGCCTGTTAGCCAGGGCAAATGGCTGCAAAGAGAAGCCATTTTCCATGGGAAAAGAAGTCCTTTCCCCAGGGTCTGGGTGTCAGATGAAAGGTGACTTTTGGGGCTCTAAGGACTTGCAGGGTACTTCTTACTGGCAGCTTTAGATTTGGAGAAATCCAGCAAAGATTGCAAATTTCTTGCTGGGCACCACCCTCATGGTCAGGGTGAGAGGCCAGAAATGGAGGCCATTTTCCGTGGGGAAAATGAATCTGATACCCAGACCCTGGGCCAATTTCTCACTGGCACTGCCCTGTTGGCCAAGGTACATGGCTGCAAATGAAATTGGCCGAGGGTCTGGGTATCAGATGAAAGGTGGCATCTGGGGCTCTAAGGACTTGCAGGGTACTACTTACTGGCAGCTTTAGATTTGGAGAAATCCAGCAAAGATTGCAATTTTCTTGCTGGGCACCACCCTATTGGTCAGGCTGAGAGGCCAGAAATGGAGGCCATTTTCCATGGGGAAAATGAAGTCATTGGCCAAGGGTCTGGGTATCAGATGAAAGGTGGCATCTGGGGCTCTAAGGACTAGCAGCGTCCTAGTTGCGGGCAGCTTTCGTTTTTGAAGAATCCAGAACAGTTTGTAAATTTCTCGCTCGGCACTGCCCTGCCTGCCAGGCCAAGTGGCCAGAAATGAAGGCCATTTTGCATGGGAAAAATGTCCTTTACCCAGGGTCTCAGTAATATGTTCAAGGTGGCCTTTGAGGCTCTAAGTACTTCCAGGGTTCTAGATGCTGCCAGCTTTTGTTTTGGAAAAATGCGGCAACGATTTGGTAATTCTCGCTTGGCTCCCCACTTTCTGCCAGGGCGAGTGGCTTCAAACTGACGCCATTTTCCATGGGGAAAATGAAGTGATGTCTCCCGGGTCTGGGTATTAATGACAGGTGGCTTTTGGGGCTCTAAGGACTTGCTAGCTCCTCGATGCTGGCAGCTTTAGTTGTGGAGGAATCCAGCAAAATTTACAAATTTCACAAGGGAACAATGCAGATGGCCAGGGCGAGTGTCCTCAAACTGACCCCATTTTCCATGGGGAAAATGAAGTCATTGGCCCAGGGTCTGGGTATCAGATGAAAGGTGGCATCTGGGGCTCTAAGGACTTGCAGGGTCCTAGTTGCTGCCAGCTTTCTCTTTTGAGGAGTCCAGCACACATTGTAAGTTTCTCGCTTGGCACTGCCCTGCCTGCCAAGCTAAGTGGCCAGAAATGGAGGCCATTTTGCATGGGAAAAATGTCCTTTACCCAGGGTCTCAGTAATATGTTTAAGGTGGCCTTTGAGGCTCTAAGTACTTCCAGGGTTCTAGTTGCTGCCAGCTTTTCTTTTGGAAAAATCCAGGAAAGATTTGGTAATTCTAGCTTGGCTCCCAAATTTCTGCCAGGGTGAGTGGGTACAAACGGAGGCCATTTCCCTTGGGGAAAAAGAAGTCCTTTCCCCAGGGTCTGGGTGTCAGATGAAAGGTGGCCTTTGGGGCTCTAATTACTTGCAGGGTACTACTTACTGGCAGCTTTAGATTTGGAGAAATCCAGCAAAGATTGCAATTTTCTTGCTGAGCAGCACCCTATTGGTCAGGGTGAGAGGCCAGAAATGGAGGCCATTTTCCATGGGGAAAATGAAGTCATTGGCCAAGGGTCTGGGTATCAGATGAAAGGTGGCATCTGGGGCTCTAAGGACTTGCAGGGTCCGAGTTGATGGCAGCTTTTGTTTTTGAGGAGTCCAGCACAGTTTGTAAATTTCTCGCTTGGCACTGCCTTGCCTCCCCGGCCAAGTGGCCAGAAATGGAGGCCATTTTGCATGGGAAAAATGTCCCTTAGCTAGGGTCTCAGTAATATGTTCAAGGTGGCCTTTGAGGCTCTAAGTACTTCCAGAGTTACAGTTGCTGCCAGCTTTTCTTTTGGAAAAATCCAGGAAAGATTTGGTAATTCTCGCTTGGCTCCCCACTTTCTGCCAGGGCGAGTGGCTTCAAACTGACGCCATTTTCCATGGGGAAAATGAAGTGATGTCTCCCGGGTCTGGGTATTAATGACAGGTGGCTTTTGGGGCTCTAAGGACTTGCTAGCTCCTAGATGCTGGCAGCTTTAGTTGTGGAGGAATCCAGCAAAATTTACAAATTTCACAAGGGAGCAATGCAGATGGCCAGGGCGAGTGGCCTCAAACTGACCCCATTTTCCATGGGGAAAATGAAGTCATTGGCCCAGGGTCTGGGTATCAGATGAAAGGTGGCATCTGGGGCTCTAAGGACTTGCAGGCTCCGAGTTGCTGCCAGCTTTCTCTTTTGAGGAGTCCAGCACACATTGTAAGTTTCTCGCTTGGCACTGCCCTGCCTGCCAGGCTAAGTGGCCAGAAATGGAGGCCATTTTGCATGGGAAAAATGTCCTTTACCCAGGGTCTCAGTAATATGTTTAAGGTGGCCTTTGAGGCTCTAAGTACCTCCAGGGTTCTAGTTGCTGCCAGCTTTTCTTTTGGAAAAATCCAGGAAAGATTTGGTAATTCTAGCTTGGCTCCCAAATTTCTGCCAGGGTGAGTGGGTACAAACGGAGGCCATTTCCCTTGGGGAAAAAGAAGACCTTTCCCCAGGGTCTGGGTATCAGATGAAAGGTGGCTTTTGGGGCTCTAAGGACTTGCAGGGTACTACTTACTGGCAGCTTTAGATTTGGAGAAATCCAGCAAAGATTGCAATTTTCTTGCTGAGCAGCACCCTATTGGTCAGGGTGAGAGGCCAGAAATGGAGGCCATTTTCCATGGGGAAAATGAAGTCATTGGCCAAGGGTCTGGGTATCAGATGAAAGGTGGCATCTGGGGCTCTAAGGACTAGCAGCGTCCTAGTTGCGGGCAGCTTTCGTTTTTGAAGAATCCAGAACAGTTTGTAAATTTCTCGCTTGGCACTGCCCTGCCTGCCAGGCCAAGTGGCCAGAAATGAAGGCCATTTTGCATGGGAAAAATGTCCTTTACCCAGGGTCTCAGTAATATGTTCAAGGTGGCCTTTGAGGCTCTAAGTACTTCCAGGGTTCTAGATGCTGCCAGCTTTTGTTTTGGAAAAATGCGGCAACGATTTGGTAATTCTCGCTTGGCTCCCCACTTTCTGCCAGGGCGAGTGGCTTCAAACTGACGCCATTTTCCATGGGGAAAATGAAGTGATGTCTCCCGGGTCTGGGTATTAATGACAGGTGGCTTTTGGGGCTCTAAGGACTTGCTAGCTCCTAGATGCTGGCAGCTTTAGTTGTGGAGGAATCCAGCAAAATTTACAAATTTCACAAGGGAACAATGCAGATGGCCAGGGCGAGTGGCCTCAAACTGACCACATTTTCCATGGGGAAAAGAAGGCATGTCCCCAGGGTCTGGCTATCAATTATAGGTGACCTTTGGGGCTCTAAGGACTTGCAAGCTCCTAGTTGCCGGCATCTTTAGTTGTGGAAGAATCCAGCAACGCTTAAAAATTTCTGATTGGGCACTGCCCTGTTAGCCAGGGCAAATGGCTGCAAAGAGAAGCCATTTTCCATGGGAAAAGAAGTCCTTTCCCCAGGGTCTGGGTGTCAGATGAAAGGTGACTTTTGGGGCTCTAAGGACTTGCGGGGTACTTCTTACTGGCAGCTTTAGATTTGGAGAAATCCAGCAAAGATTGCAAATTTCTTGCTGGGCACCACCCTCATGGTCAGGGTGAGAGGCCAGAAATGGAGGCCATTTTCCGTGGGGAAAATGAATCTGATACCCAGACCCTGGGCCAATTTCTCACTGGCACTGCCCTGTTGGCCAAGGTACATGGCTGCAAATGAAATTGGCCGAGGGTCTCGGTATCAGATGAAAGGTGGCATCTGGGGCTCTAAGGACTTGCAGGGTACTACTTACTGGCAGCTTTAGATTTGGAGAAATCCAGCAAAGATTGCAATTTTCTTGCTGGGCACCACCCTATTGGTCAGGCTGAGAGGCCAGAAATGGAGGCCATTTTCCATGGGGAAAATGAAGTCATTGCCCAAGGGTCTGGGTATCAGATGAAAGGTGGCATCTGGGGCTCTAAGGACTAGCAGCGTCCTAGTTGCGGGCAGCTTTCGTTTTTGAAGAATCCAGAACAGTTTGTAAATTTCTCGCTTGGCACTGCCCTGCCTGCCAGGCCAAGTGGCCAGAAATGAAGGCCATTTTGCATGGGAAAAATGTCCTTTTCCCAGGGTCTCAGTAATATGTTCAAGGTGGCCTTTGAGGCTCTAAGTACTTCCAGGGTTCTAGTTGCTGCCAGCTTTTGTTTTGGAAAAATGCGGCAAAGATTTGGTAATTCTCGCTTGGCTCCCCACTTTCTGCCAGGGCGAGTGGCTTCAAACTGACGCCATTTTCCATGGGGAAAATGAAGTGATGTCTCCCGGGTCTGGGTATTAATGACAGGTGGCTTTTGGGGCTCTAAGGACTTGCTAGCTCCTAGATGCTGGCAGCTTTAGTTGTGGAGGAATCCAGCAAAATTTACAAATTTCACAAGGGAACAATGCAGATGGCCAGGGCGAGTGGCCTCAAACTGACCCCATTTTCCATGGGGAAAAGAAGTCATGTCCCCAGGGTCTGGCTATCAATTATAGGTGACCTTTGGGGCTCTAAGGACTTGCAAGCTCCTAGTCGCCGGCTTCTTTAGTTGTGGAAGAATCCAGCTACGCTTAAAAATTTCTGATTGGGCACTGCCCTGTTAGCCAGGGCAAATGGCTGCAAAGAGAAGCCATTTTCCATGGGAAAAGAAGTCCTTTCCCCAGGGTCTGGGTGTCAGATGAAAGGTGACTTTTGGGGCTCTAAGGACTTGCAGGGTACTTCTTACTGGCAGCTTTAGATTTGGAGAAATCCAGCAAAGATTGCAAATTTCTTGCTGGGCACCACCCTCATGGTTAGGGTGAGAGGCCAGAAATGGAGGCCATTTTCCGTGGGGAAAATGAATCTGATACCCAGATCCTGGGCCAATTTCTCACTGGCACTGCCCTGTTGGCCAAGGTACATGGCTGCAAATGAAATTGGCCGAGGGTGTCGGTATCAGATGAAAGGTGGCATCTGGGGCTCTAAGGACTTGCAGGGTACTACTTACTGGCAGCTTTAGATTTGGAGAAATCCAGCAAAGATTGCAATTTTCTTGCTGGGCACCACCCTATTGGTCAGGGTGAGAGGCCAGAAATGGAGGCCATTTTCCATGGGGAAAATGAAGTCTTTGGCCCAGGGTCTGGGTATCAGATGAAAGGTGGCATCTGGGGCTCTAAGGACTAGCAGCGTCCTAGTTGCGGGCAGCTTTTGTTTTTGAAGAGTCCAGCACAGTTTGTAAATTTCTTGCTTGGCACTGCCCTGCCTGCCAGGCCAAGTGGCCGGAAATGAAGGCCATTTTGCATGGGAAAAATGTCCTTTACCCAGGGTCTCAGTAATATGTTCAAGGTGGCCTTTGAGGCTCTAAGTACTTCCAGAGTTACAGTTGCTGCCAGCTTTTCTTTTGGAAAAATCCAGGAAAGATTTGGTAATTCTCGCTTGGCTCCCCACTTTCTGCCAGGGCGAGTGGCTTCAAACTGACGCCATTTTCCATGGGGAAAATGAAGTGATGTCTCCCGGGTCTGGGTATTAATGACAGGTGGCTTTTGGGGCTCTAAGGACTTGCTAGCTCCTAGATGCTGGCAGCTTTAGTTGTGGAGGAATCCAGCAAAATTTACAAATTTCACAAGGGAGCAATGCAGATGGCCAGGGCGAGTGGCCTCAAACTGACCCCATTTTCCATGGGGAAAATGAAGTCATTGGCCCAGGGTCTGGGTATCAGATGAAAGGTGGCATCTGGGGCTCTAAGGACTTGCAGGCTCCGAGTTGCTGCCAGCTTTCTCTTTTGAGGAGTCCAGCACACATTGTAAGTTTCTCGCTTGGCACTGCCCTGCCTGCCAGGCTAAGTGGCCAGAAATGGAGGCCATTTTGCATGGGAAAAATGTCCTTTACCCAGGGTCTCAGTAATATGTTTAAGGTGGCCTTTGAGGCTCTAAGTACCTCCAGGGTTCTAGTTGCTGCCAGCTTTTCTTTTGGAAAAATCCAGGAAAGATTTGGTAATTCTAGCTTGGCTCCCAAATTTCTGCCAGGGTGAGTGGGTACAAACGGAGGCCATTTCCCTTGGGGAAAAAGAAGACCTTTCCCCAGGGTCTGGGTATCAGATGAAAGGTGGCTTTTGGGGCTCTAAGGACTTGCAGGGTACTACTTACTGGCAGCTTTAGATTTGGAGAAATCCAGCAAAGATTGCAATTTTCTTGCTGAGCAGCACCCTATTGGTCAGGGTGAGAGGCCAGAAATGGAGGCCATTTTCCATGGGGAAAATGAAGTCATTGGCCAAGGGTCTGGGTATCAGATGAAAGGTGGCATCTGGGGCTCTAAGGACTTGCATGGTCCGAGTTGATGGCAGCTTTCATTTTTGAGGATTCCAGCACAGTTTGTAATTTTCTCGCTTGGCACTGCCTTGCCTGCCAGGCCAAGTGGCCAGAAATGGAGGCCACTTTGCATGGGAAAAATGTCCCTTAGCTAGGGTCTCAGTAATATGTTCAAGGTGGCCTTTGAGTCTCTAAGTACTTCCAGGGTTACAGTTGCTGCCAGCTTTTGTTTTGGAAAAATGCAGCAAAGATTTGGTAATTCTCGCTTGGCTCCCCACTTTCTGCCAGGGCGAGTGGCTTCAAACTGACGCCATTTTCCATGGGGAAAATGAAGTGATGTCTCCCGGGTCTGGGTATTAATGACAGGTGGCTTTTGGAGCTCTAAGGACTTGCTAGCTCCTAGATGCTGGCAGCTTTAGTTGTGGAGGAATCCAGCAAAATTTACAAATTTCACAAGGGAACAATGCAGATGGCCAGGGCGAGTGGCCTCAAACTGACCCCATTTTCCATGGGGAAAAGAAGTCATGTCCCCAGGGTCTGGCTATCAATTATAGGTGACCTTTGGGGCTCTAAGGACTTGCAAGCTCCTAGTTGCCGGCATCTTTAGTTGTGGAAGAATCCAGCAACGCTTAAAAATTTCTGATTGGGCACTGCCCTGTTAGCCAGGGCAAATGGCTGCAAAGAGAAGCCATTTTCCATGGGAAAAGAAGTCCTTTCCCCAGGGTCTGGGTGTCAGATGAAAGGTGGCCTTTGGGGCTCTAAGGACTTGCAGGGTACTTCTTACTGGCAGCTTTAGATTTGGAGAAATCCAGCAAAGATTGCAAATTTCTTGCTGGGCACCACCCTCATGGTCAGGGTGAGAGGCCAGAAATGGAGGCCATTTTCCGTGGGGAAAATGAATCTGATACCCAGACCCTGGGCCAATTTCTCACTGGCACTGCCCTGTTGGCCAAGGTACATGGCTGCAAATGAAATTGGCCGAGGGTCTCGGTATCAGATGAAAGGTGGCATCTGGGGCTCTAAGGACTTGCAGCGTCCTAGTTGCGGGCAGCCTTCGTTTTTGAAGAATCCAGTACAGTTTGTAAATTTCTTGCTTGGCACTGCCCTGCCTGCCAGGCCAAGTGGCCAGAAATGAAGGCCATTTTGCATGGGAAAAATGTCCTTTACCCAGGGTCTCAGTAATATGTTCAAGGTGGCCTTTGAGGCTCTAAGTACTTCCAGGGTTCTAGTTGCTGCCAGCTTTTGTTTTGGAAAAATGCGGCAACGATTTGGTAATTCTAGCTTGGCTCCCCACTTTCTGCCAGGGCGAGAGGCTGCAAACGGAGGCCATTTCCCATGGGGAAAAAAAGTCCTTTCCCCAGGGTCTGGGTGTCAGATGAAAGGTGGCCTTTGGGGCTCTAAGGACTTGCAGGGTACTACTTACTGGCAGCTTTAGATTTGGAGAAATCCAGCAAAGATTGCAAATTTCTTGCTGGGCACCACCCTATTGGTCAGGGTGAGAGGCCAGAAATGGAGGCCATTTTCCATGGGGAAAATGAAGTCTTTGGCCCAGGGTCTGGGTATCAGATGAAAGGTGGCATCTGGGGCTCTAAGGACTAGCAGCGTCCTAGTTGCGGGCAGCTTTCGTTTTTGAAGAATCCAGTACAGTATGTAAATTTCTTGCTTGGCACTGCGCTGCCTGCCAGGCCAAGTGGCCAGAAATGGAGGCCATTTTGCATGGGAAAAATGTCCTTTACCCAGGGTCGCAGTAATATGTTCAAGGTGGCCTTTGAGGCTCTAAGTACCTCCAGGGTTCTAGTTGCTGCCAGCTTTTCTTTTGGAAAAATCCAAGAAAGATTTGGTAATTCTCGCTTGGCTCCCCACTTTCTGCCAGGGCGAGTGGCTTCAAACTGACGCCATTTTCCATGGGGAAAATGAAGTGATGTCTCCCGGGTCTGGGTATTAATGACAGGTGGCTTTTGGGGCTCTAAGGACTTGCTAGCTCCTAGATGCTGGCAGCTTTAGTTGTGGAGGAATCCAGCAAAATTTACAAATTTCACAAGGGAACAATGCAGATGGCCAGGGCGAGTGTCCTCAAACTGACCCCATTTTCCATGGGGAAAATGAAGTCATTGGCCCAGGGTCTGGGTATCAGATGAAAGGTGGCATCTGGGGCTCTAAGGACTTGCAGGGTCCGAGTTGATGGCAGCTTTCTCTTTTGAGGAGTCCAGCACACATTGTAAGTTTCTCGCTTGGCACTGCCCTGCCTGCCAGGCTAAGTGGCCAGAAATGGAGGCCATTTTGCATGGGAAAAATGTCCTTTACCCAGGGTCTCAGTAATATGTTTAAGGTGGCCTTTGAGGCTCTAAGTACCTCCAGGGTTCTAGTTGCTGCCAGGCTTTCTTTTGGAAAAATCCAGGAAAGATTTGGTAATTCTAGCTTGGCTCCCAAATTTCTGCCAGGGTGAGTGGGTACAAACGGAGGCCATTTCGCTTGGGGAAAAAGAAGACCTTTCCCCAGGGTCTGGGTGTCAGATGAAAGGTGGCATCTGGGGCTCTAAGGACTTGCAGGGTCCGAGTTGATGGCAGCTTTCGTTTTTGAGGAGTCCAGCACAGTTTGTAAATTTCTCGCTTGGCACTGCCTTGCCTGCCAGGCCAAGTGGCCAGAAATGGAGGCCATTTTGCATGGGAAAAATGTCCCTTAGCTAGGGTCTCAGTAATATGTTCAAGGTGGCCTTTGAGGCTCTAAGTACTTCCAGGGTTACAGTTGCTACCAGCTTTTGTTTTGGAAAAATGCAGCAAAGATTTGGTAATTCTCGCTTGGCTCCCCACTTTCTGCCAGGGCGAGTGGCTTCAAACTGACACCATTTTCCATGGGGAAAATGAAGTGATGTCTCCCGGGTCTGGGTATTAATGACAGGTGGCTTTTGGAGCTCTAAGGACTTGCTAGCTCCTAGATGCTGGCAGCTTTAGTTGTGGAGGAATCCAGCAAAATTTACAAATTTCACAAGGGAACAATGCAGATGGCCAGGGCGAGTGTCCTCAAACTGACCCCATTTTCCATGGGGAAAAGAAGTCATGTCCCCAGGGTCTGGCTATCAATTATAGGTGACCTTTGGGGCTCTAAGGACTTGCAAGCTCCTAGTTGCCGGCATCTTTAGTTGTGGAAGAATCCAGCAACGCTTAAAAATTTCTGATTGGGTACTGCCCTGTTAGCCAGGGCAAATGGCTGCAAAGAGAAGCCATTTTCCATGGGAAAAAGAAGTCCTTTCCCCAGGGTCTGGGTGTCAGATGAAAGGTGACTTTTGGGGCTCTAAGGACTTGCAGGGTACTTCTTACTGGCAGCTTTAGATTTGGAGAAATCCAGCAAAGATTGCAAATTTCTTGCTGGGCACCACCCAGTTGGTCAGGGTGAGAGGCCAGAAATGGAGGCCATTTTCCGTGGGGAAAATGAATCTGATACCCAGACCCTGGGCCAATTTCTCACTGGCACTGCCCTGTTGGCCAAGGTACATGGCTGCAAATGAAATTGGCCGAGGGTGTCGGTATCAGATGAAAGGTGGCATCTGGGGCTCTAAGGACTTGCAGCGTCCTAGTTGCGGGCAGCTTTCGTTTTTGAAGAAACCAGTACAGTTTGTAAATTTCTTGCTTGGCACTGCCCTGCCTGCCAGGCCAAGTGGCCAGAAATGAAGGCCATTTTGCATGGGAAAAATGTCCTTTACCCAGGGTCTCAGTAATATGTTCAAGGTGACCTTTGAGGCTCTAAGTACTTCCAGGGTTCTAGATGCTGCCAGCTTTTGTTTTGGAAAAATGCGGCAACGACTTGGTAATTCTAGCGTGGCTCCCCACTTTCTGCCAGGGCGAGTGGCTGCAAACTGACGCCATTTCCCATGGGGGAAAAAAGTCCTTTCCCCAGGGTCTGGGTGTCAGATGAAAGGTGGCCTTTGGGGCTCTAAGGACTTGCAGGGTACTACTTACTGGCAGCTTTAGATTTGGAGAAATCCTGCAAAGATTGCAAATTCCTTGCTGGACACCACCCTATTGGTCAGGGTGAGAGGCTAGATATAGAGGCCATTTTCCATGGGGAAAATGAAGTCATTGGCCCAGGGTCTGGGTATCAGATGAAAGGTGGCTTTTGGGGCTCTAAGGACTAGCAGCGTCCTAGTTGCGGGCAGCTTTCGTTTTTGAAGAATCCAGTACAGTATGTAAATTTCTTGCTTGGCACTGCCCTGCCTGCCAGGCCATGTGGCCAGAAATGAAGGCCATTTTGCATGGGAAAAATGTCCTTTTCCCAGGGTCTCAGTAATATATTCAAGGTGGCCTTTGAGGCTCTAAGTACTTCCAGGGTTCTAGTTGCTGCCAGCTTTTCTTTTGGAAAAATCCAGGAAAGATTTGGTAATTCTAGCTTGGCTCCCAAATTTCTGCCAGGGTGAGTGGGTACAAACGGAGGCCATTTCCCTTGGGGAAAAAGAAGACCTTTCCCCAGGGTCTGGGTGTCAGAAGAAAGGTGTCCTTTGGGGCTCTAAGGACTTGCAGGGTACTACTTACTGGCAGCTTTAGATTTGGAGAAATCCAGGAAAGATTGCAATTTTCTTGCTGAGCACCACCCTATTGTTCAGGGTGAGAGGCCAGAAATGGAGGCCATTTTCCATGGGGAAAATGAAGTCATTGGCCAAGGGTCTGGGTATCAGATGAAAGGTGGCTTTTGGGGCCCTAAGGACTTGCAGGGTCCGAGTTGATGGCAGCTTTCGTTTTTGAGGAGTCCAGCACAGTTTGTAAATTTCTCGCTTGGCACTGCCTTGCCTGCCAGGCCAAGTGGCCAGAAATGGAGGCCATTTTGCATGGGAAAAATGTCCCTTAGCTAGGGTCTCAGTAATATGTTCAAGGTGGCCTTTGAGGCTCTAAGTACTTCCAGGGTTACAGTTGCTGCCAGCTTTTCTTTTGGAAAAATGCAGCAAAGATTTGGTAATTCTCGCTTGGCTCCCCACTTTCTGCCAGGGCGAGTGGCTTCAAACTGACGCCATTTTCCATGGGGAAAATGAAGTGATGTCTCCCGGGTCTGGGTATTAATGACAGGTGGCTTTTGGGGCTCTAAGGACTTGCTAGCTCCTAGATGCTGGCAGCTTTAGTTGTGGAGGAATCCAGCAAAATTTACAAATTTCACAAGGGAACAATGCAGATGGCCAGGGCGAGTGGCCTCAAACTGACCCCATTTTCCATGGGGAAAAGAAGTCATGTCCCCAGGGTCTGGCTATCAATTATAGGTGACCTTTGGGGCTCTAAGGACTTGCAAGCTCCTAGTTGCCGGCATCTTTAGTTGTGGAAGAATCCAGCAACGCTTAAAAATTTCTGATTGGGCACTGCCCTGTTAGCCAGGGCAAATGGCTGCAAAGAGAAGCCATTTTCCATGGGAAAAAGAAGTCCTTTCCCCAGGGTCTGGGTGTCAGATGAAAGGTGACTTTTGGGCCTCTAAGGACTTGCAGGGTACTTCTTACTGGCAGCTTTAGATTTGGAGAAATCCAGCAAAGATTGCAAATTTCTTGCTGGGCACCACCCGGTTGGTCAGGGTGAGAGGCCAGAAATGGAGGCCATTTTCCATGGGGAAAATGAATCTGATACCCAGACCCTGGGCCAATTTCTCACTGGCACTGCCCTGTTGGCCAAGGTACATGGCTGCAAATGAAATTGGCCGAGGGTGTCGGTATCAGATGAAAGGTGGCATCTGGGGCTCTAAGGACTTGCAGCGTCCTAGTTGCGGGCAGCTTTCGTTTTTGAAGAATCCAGTACAGTTTGTAAATTTCTTGCTCGGCACTGCCCTGCCTGCCAGGCCATGTGGCCAGAAATGAAGGCCATTTTGCATGGGAAAAATGTCCTTTACCCAGGGTCTCAGTAATATGTTCATGGTGGCCTTTGAGGCTCTAAGTACTTCCAGAGTTACAGTTGCTGCAAACTTTTCTTTTGGAAAAATCCAGGAAAGATTTGGTAATTCTAGCTTGGCTCCCAAATTTCTGCCAGAGTGAGTGGGTACAGACGGAGGCCATTTCCCTTGGGGAAAAAGAAGACCTTTCCCCAGGGTCTGGGTGTCAGATGAAAGGTGTCCTTTGGGGCTCTAAGGACTTGCAGGGTACTACTTACTGGCAGCTTTAGATTTGGAGAAATCCAGCAAAGATTGCAAATTTCTTGCTGGGCACCACCCTATTGGTCAGGGTGAGAGGCCAGAAATGGAGGCCATTTTCCATGGGGAAAATGAAGTCATTGGCCAAGGGTCTGGGTATCAGATGAAAGGTGGCTTTTGGGGCCCTAAGGACTTGCAGGGTCCGAGTTGATGGCAGCTTTCAGTTTGAGGAGTCCAGCACCGTTTGTAAATTTCTCGCTTGGCACTGCCCTGCCTGCCAGGCCAAGTGGCAAGAAAGGAAGGCCATTTTGCATGGGAAAAATGTCCTTTAGCTAGGGTCTCAGTAATATGTTCAAGGTGGCCTTTGAGGCTCTAAGTACTTCCAGTGTTACAGTTGCTGCCAGCTTTTCTTTTGGAAAAATCCAAGAAAGATTTGGTAATTCTCGCTTGGCTCCCCACTTTCTGCCAGGGCGAGTGGCTTCAAACTGACGCCATTTTCCATGGGGAAAATGAAGTGATGTCTCCCGGGTCTGGGTATTAATGACAGGTGGCTTTTGGGGCTCTAAGGACTTGCTAGCTCCTAGATGCTGGCAGCTTTAGTTGTGGAGGAATCCAGCAAAATTTACAAATTTCACAAGGGAACAATGCAGATGGCCAGGGCGAGTGGCCTAAAACTTACCCCATTTTCCATGGGGAAAAGAAGTCATTTCCCCAGGGTCTGGCTATCAATTATAGGTGACCTTTGGGGCTCTAAGGACTTGCAAGCTCCAAGTTGCAGGCATCTTTAGTTGTGGAAGAATCCAGCAACGCTTAAAAATTTCTGATTGGTCACTGCCCTGTTAGCCAGGGCAAATGGCTGCAAAGAGAAGTCATTTTCCATGGGAAAAAGAAGTCCTTTCCCCAGGGTCTGGGTGTCAGATGAAAGGTGACTTTTGGGGCTCTAAGGACTTGCAGGGTACTTCTTACTGGCAGCTTTAGATTTGGAGAAATCCAGCAAAGATTTCAAATTTCTTGCTGGGCACCACCCGGTTGGTCAGGGTGAGAGGCCAGAAATGGAGGCCATTTTCCATGGGGAAAATGAATCTGATACCCAGACCCTGGGCCAATTTCTCACTGGCACTGCCCTGTTGGCCAAGGTACATGGCTGCAAATGAAATTGGCCGAGGGTGTCGGTATCAGATGAAAGGTGGCTTTTGGGGCTCTAAGGACTAGCAGCGTCCTAGTTGCGGGCAGCTTTCATTTTTGAAGAATCCAGTACAGTTTATAAATTTCTTGCTTGGGACAGCCCTGCCTGCCAGGCCATGTGGCCAGAAATGAAGGCCATTTTGCATGGGAAAAATGTCCTTTACCCAGGGTCTCAGTAATATGTTCAAGGTGGCCTTTGAGGCTCTAAGTACTTCCAGGGTTCTAGATGCTGCCAGCTTTTCTTTTGGAAAAATCCAGGAAAGATTTGGTAATTCTAGCTTGGCTCCCCACTTTCTGCCAGGGCGAGTGGCCTCAAACTGACGCCATTTTCCATGGGGAAAATGAAGTGATGTCTCCAGGCTCTGGGTATCAATGACAGGTGGCTTTTGGGGCTCTAAGGACTTGCTAGCTCCTAGATGCTGGCAGCTTTAGTTGTGGAGGAATCCAGCAAAATTTATAAATTTCACAAGGGAACAATCCAGATGGCCTGGGCGAGTGGCCTCAAACTGACCCCATTTCCTTGGGGAAAGAAGTCATGTCCCCAGGGTCTGGCTATCAATTATAGGTGGCCTTTGGGTTCTAAGGACTTACAAGCTCCTAGTTGCCGGCAGCTTTAGTTGTGGAAAAATCCAGCAACGCTTAAAAATCTCTCATTGGGTACTGCCCTGTTAGCCAGGGCAAATGGTTGCAAAGATTGGCCATTTTGCATGGGAAAAAGAAGTCCTTTCCACAGGTTCTGGGTATCAGATGAAAGGTGGCATCTGGGGCTCTCAGGACTTGCACGGTCCAAGTTGATGGCAGCTTTCGTTTTTGAGGACTCCAGCACAGTTTGTAAATTTCTTGTTTGGCACTTCCCTGCCTGCCAGGCCAAGTGGCACAAATGAATGGGAAAAATGTCCTTTACCCAGGGTGTAAGTAAGATGCTCAAGGTGGCCTTTGAGGCTCTAAGTACTTCCAGGGTTCTAGTTGCTGCAAACTTTTCTCTTGGAAAAATCCAGGAAAGGTTTGGTAATTCTAGCTTGGGTCCCCACTTTCTGCCAGGGTGAGTGGCTGCAAACAGAGGCTATTTTTCATGGGAAAAGGAAGTCCGTTCCCCAGGGTCTGGGTGTCAGCTGAAAGGTGGCCTTTGGGGCTCTAAGGACTTGCAGGGTACTACTTACTGGCAGCTTTTGATTTGGTGAAATGCAGCAAAGATTGCAAATTTCTTGCTGGGCACCACCCAATTGGTCAGGGTGAGAGGCCAGAAATGAAGGCCATTTTCCGTAAGGAAAATGAAATCACTGGCCCACGGTGTGCGTATCAGATGAAAGGTGGCCTTTGGGGCTCTAAGGACTTGCAGGGTCCTAATTACCAGCAGCTTTCGTTTTGGAGGAAATCAGCCAAGTTTGCAAATTGCACAGAGGGAACCAATGCAGATGGGCAGGGCGAGTGGCCTCAAACTGACCCCATTTTCCATGGGGAAAATGAAGTCCTTTCTCCAGGGTCTGGGTATCAATGACAGGTGGCATCTGGGGCTCTAAGGACTTGCTAGCTCCTAGATGCTGGCAGCTTTAGTTGTGGAGGAATCCAGCAAAATTTACAAATTTCACAAGGGAACAATGCAGATGGCCAGGGCGTGTGGCCTCAAACTGACCCCATTTTCCATGGGGAAAATGAAGAGATGTCCCCAGGGTCTGGCTATCAATTATAGGTGACCTTTGGGCTCTAAGGACTTGCAAGCTCCTAGTTGCCGGCATCTTTAGTTGTGGAAGAATCCAGCAACGCTTAAAAATCTCTCATTGGGCACTGCCCTGTTAGCCAGGGCAAATAGCTGTAAAGAGAAGGCCATTTCCCATGGGGAAAAAGAAGTCCTTTCCCCAGGGTCTGGGTGTCAGATGAAAGCTGGCCTTTGGTTCTCTCAGGACTTGCAGGGTCCTCGTTACTGTCAGCTTTAGATTTGGAGAAATGCAGCAAAGATTGGAAATGTCTTGCTCGGCACCACCCTATTGGTCAGGGTGAGAGGCCTGAAATGGAGGCCATTTTCATGGGGAAAATGAAATCATTGGCCCAGGGTCTGGGCTTCAGATGAAAGGTGGCATCTGGGGCTCTAATGACTTGCAGCGTACTCGTTGCTGGCAGCCTTCGTTTTTGAAGAATCCAGTACAGTTTGTAAATTTCATGCTTGGCACAGCCCTTCCTGCCAGGCCAAGTGGCCAGAAATGAAGGCCATTTTGCATGGGAAAAATGTGCTGTACCCAGGGTCTCAGTAATATGTTCAAGGTGCCCTTTGAGGCTCTAAGTACTTACAGGGTTCTAGCTGCTGCCAGGTTTTCTTTTGGAAAAATCCAGGAAAGATTTGGTAATTCTAGCTTGGCTCCCCACTTTCTGCCAGGGTGAGTGGCTGCAAACGGAGGCCATTTCCCTTGGGGAAAAAGAAGACCTTTCCCCAGGGTCTGGGTGTTAGATGAAAGGTGGCCTTTGGGGCTCTCAGGACTTGCAGGGTACTACTTACTGGCAGATTTAGATTTGGAGAAATCCAGCAAAGATTGTACATTTCTTGCTAGGATCCACCCTATTGGTCAGGGTGAGAGGCCATAAATGGTGGTCATTTTCCATGGGGAAAATGAAGTCATTGGCCAAGGGTCTGGGTATCAGATGAAAGGTGGCTTTTGGGGCTCTAAGGACTTTCAGGGTCCGAGTTGATGGCAGCTTTCGTTTTTGAGGAGTCCAGCACAGTTTGTAAATTTCTCGCTTGGCACTGCCCTGCCTGCCAGGCCAAGTGGCCAGAAATGAAGGCCATTTTGCATGGGAAAAATGTCCCTTAGCTAGGGTCTCAGTAATATGTTCAAGGTGGCCTTTGAGGCTCTAAGTACTTCCAGGGTTACAGTTGCTGCCAGCTTTTCTTTTGGAAAAATGCAGCAAAGATTTGGTAATTCTCGCTTGGCTCCCCACTTTCTGCCAGGGCGAGTGGCTTCAAACTGACGCCATTTTCCATGGGGAAAATGAAGTGATGTCTCCCGGGTCTGGGTATTAATGACAGGTGGCTTTTGGGGCTCTAAGGACTTGCTAGCTCCTAGATGCTGGCAGCTTTAGTTGTGGAGGAATCCAGCAAAATTTACAAATTTCACAAGGGAACAATGCAGATGGCCAGGGCGAGTGGCCTCAAACTGACCCCATTTTCCATGGGGAAAAGAAGTCATGTCCCCAGGGTCTGGCTGTCAATTATAGGTGACCTTTGGGGCTCTAAGGACTTGCAAGCTCCTAGTTGCCGGCATCTTTAGTTGTGGAAGAATCCAGCAACGCTTAAAAATTTCTGATTGGGCACTGCCCTGTTAGCCAGGGCAAATGGTTGCAAAGAGAAGCTATTTTCCATGGGAAAAAGAAGTCCTTTCCCCAGGGTCTGGGTGTCAGATGAAAGGTGACTTTTGGGGCTCTAAGGACTTGCAGGGTACTTCTTACTGGCAGCTTTAGATTTGGAGAAATCCTGCAAAGATTGCAAATTTCTTGCTGGGCACCACCCGGTTGGTCAGGGTGAGAGGCCAGAAATGGAGGCCATTTTCCATGGGGAAAATGAATCTGATACCCAGACCCTGGGCCAATATCTCACTGGCACTGCCCTGTTGGCCAAGGTACATGGCTGCAAATGAAATTGGCCGAGGGTCTCGGTATCAGATGAAAGGTGGCATCTGGGGCTCTAAGGACTTGCAGCGTCCTAGTTGCTGGCAGCTTTCGTTTTTGAAGAATCCAGTACAGTTTGTAAATTTCTTGCTTGGCACTGCCCTGCCTGCCAGGCCATGTGGCCAGAAATGAAGGCCATTTTGCATGGGAAAAATGTCCTTTTCCCAGGGTCTCAGTAATATGTTCAAGGTGGCCTTTGAGGCTCTAATTACTTCCAGGGTTCTAGTTGCTGCAAACTTTTCTTTTGGAAAAATCCAGGAAAGATTTGGTAATTCTAGCTTGGCTCCCAAATTTCTGCCAGGGCGAGTGGGTACAAACGGAGGCCATTTCCCTTGGGGAAAAAGAAGACCTTTCCCCAGGGTCTGGGTGTCAGATGAAAGGGGGCCTTTGGGGCTCTAAGGACTTGCAGGGTACTACTTACTGGCAGCTTTAGATTTGGAGAAATCCAGCAAAGATTGCAATTTTCTTGCTGAGCACCACCCTATTGGTCAGGGTGAGAGGCCAGAAATGGAGGCCATTTTCCATGGGGAAAATGAAGTCATTGGCCAAGGGTCTGGGTATCAGATGAAAGGTGGCTTTTGGGGCCCTAAGGACTTGCAGGGTCCGAGTTGATGGCAGCTTTCGTTTTTGAGGAGTCCAGCACAGTTTGTAAATTTCTCGCTTGGCACTGCCTCTCCTGCCAGGCCAAGTGGCCAGAAATGGAGCCCATTTTGCATGGGAAAAATGTCCCTTAGCTAGGGTCTCAGTAATATGTTCAAGGCGGCCTTTGAGGCTCTAATTACTTCCAGTGTTACAGTTGCTGCCAGCTTTTCTTTTGGAAAAATGCAGCAAAGATTTGGTAATTCTCGCTTGGCTCCCCACTTTCTGCCAGGGCGAGTGGCTTCAAACTGACGCCATTTTCCATGGGGAAAATGAAGTGATGTCTCCCGGGTCTGGGTATTAATGACAGGTGGCTTTTGGGGCTCTAAGGACTTGCTAGCTCCTAGATGCTGGCAGCTTTAGTTGTGGAGGAATCCAGCAAAATTTACAAATTTCACAAGGGAACAATGCAGATGGCCAGGGCGAGTGTCCTCAAACTGACCCCATTTTCCATGGGGAAAATGAAGTCATTGGCCCAGGGTCTGGGTATCAGATGAAAGGTGGCATCTGGGGCCCTAAGGACTTGCAGGGTCCGAGTTCATGGCAGCTTTTGTCTTTATGAGTCCAGCACAGTTTGTAAATTTCTCGCTTGGCACTGCCTCTCCTGCCAGGCCAAGTGGCCAGAAATGGAGGCCATTTTGCATGGGAAAAATGTCCCTTAGCTAGGGTCTCAGTAATATGTTCAAGGTGGCCTTTGAGGCTCTAAGTACTTCCAGTGTTACAGTTGCTGCCAGCTTTTCTTTTGGAAAAATGCGGCAAAGATTTGGTAATTCTCGCTTGGCTCCCCACTTTCTGCCAGGGCGAGTGGCTTCAAACTGACGCCATTTTCCATGGGGAAAATGAAGTGATGTCTCCCGGGTCTGGGTATTAATGACAGGTGGCTTTTGGAGCTCTAAGGACTTGCTAGCTCCTAGATGCTGGCATCTTTAGTTGTGGAGGAATCCAGCAAAATTTACAAATTTCACAAGGGAACAATGCAGATGGCCAGGGCGAGTGGCCTCAAACTGACCCCATTTTCCATGGGGAAAAGAAGTCATGTCCCCAGGGTCTGGCTGTCAATTATAGGTGACCTTTGGGGCTCTAAGGACTTGCAAGCTCCTAGTTGCCGGCATCTTTAGTTGTGGAAGAATCCAGCAACGCTTAAAAATTTCTGATTGGGCACTGCCCTGTTAGCCAGGGCAAATGGCTGCAAAGAGAAGCCATTTTCCATGGGAAAAGAAGTCCTTTCCCCAGGGTCTGGGTGTCAGATGAAAGGTGACTTTTGGGGCTCTAAGGACTTGCAGGGTACTTCTTACTGGCAGCTTTAGATTTGGAGAAATCCAGCAAAGATTGCAAATTTCTTGCTGGGCACCACCTGGTTGGTCAGGGTGAGAGGCCAGAAATGGAGGCCATTTTCCATGGGGAAAATGAAGTCATTGGCCCACTGTGTGGGTATCACACGAAAGGTGGCATCTGGGGCCCTAAGGACTTGCAGGCTCCTCGTTGCCAGCAGCTCTAGTTTTGGAGAAAATCAGCCAAGTTTGCAAATTTCACAGAGGGCAACAATGCAGAGAGCCAGGGCGCGTGGCCTCAAACTGACCCCATTTTCCATGGGGAAAATGAAGTCATTGGCCCAGGGTCTGGGTATCAGTTGAAAGGTGGCATCTGGGGCTCTAAGGACTTGCAGGCTCCGAGTTGCTGCCAGCTTTCTCTTTTGAGGAGTCCAGCACATATTTTAAGTTTCTCGCTTGGCACTGCCCTGCCTGCCAGGCTAAGTGGCCAGAAATGGAGGCCATTTTGCATGGGAAAAATGTCCTTTACCCAGGGTATCAGTAATATGTTCAAGGTGGCCTTTGACGCTCTAAGTACCTCCAGGGTTCTAGTTGCTGCCAGTTTTCTTTTGGAAAAATCCAAGAAAGATTTGGTAATTCTAGCTTGGCTCCCAAATTTCTGCCAGGGTGAGTGGGTACAAACGGAGGCCATTTCTCTTGGGGAAAAAGAAGACCTTTCCCCAGGGTCTGGGTGTCAGATGAAAGGTGGCCTTTGGGCTCTAAGGACTTGCAGGGTAATACTTACTGGCAGCTTTAGATTTGGAGAAATCCAGGAAAGATTGCAATTTTCTTGCTGAGCAGCACCCTATTGGTCAGGGTGAGAGGCCAGAAATGGAGGCCATTTTCCATGGGGAAAATGAAGTCATTGGCCAAGGGTCTGGGTATCAGATGAAAGGTGGCTTTTGGGGCCCTAAGGACTTGCAGGGTCCGAGTTGATGGCAGCTTTCATTTTTGAAGAATCCAGTACAGTTTATAAATTTCTTGCTTGGCACACCCCTGCCTGCCAGGCCATGTGGCCAGAAATGAAGGCCATTTTGCATGGGAAAAATGTCCTTTTCCCAGGGTCTCAGTAATATGTTCAAGGTGGCCTTTGAGGCTCTAAGTACTTCCAGGGTTCTAGTTGCTGCCAGCTTTTCTTTTGGAAAAATCCAGGAAAGATTTGGTAATTCTAGCTTGGCTCCCCACTTTCTGCCAGGGTGAGTGGGTACAAACGGAGGCCATTTCCCTTGGGGAAAAAGAAGACCTTTCCCCAGGGTCTGGGTGTCAGAAGAAAGGTGTCCTTTGGGGCTCTAAGGACTTGCAGGGTACTACTTACTGGCAGCTTTAGATTTGGAGAAATCCAGCAAAGATTGCAATTTTCTTGCTGAGCAGCACCCTATTGGTCAGGGTGAGAGGCCAGAAATGGAGGCCATTTTCCATGGGGAAAATGAAGTCATTGGCCAAGGGTCTGGGTATCAGATGAAAGGTGGCTTTTGGGGCCCTAAGGACTTGCAGGGTCCGAGTTGATGGCAGCTTTCATTTTTGAGGAGTCCAGCACAGTTTGTAAATTTCTCGCTTGGCACTGCCTCTCCTGCCAGGCCAAGTGGCCAGAAATGGAGGCCATTTTGCATGGGAAAAATGTCCCTTAGCTAGGGTCTCAGTAATATGTTCAAGGTGGCCTTTGAGTCTCTAAGTACTTCCAGTGTTACAGTTGCTGCCAGCTTTTCTTTTGGAAAAATCCAAGAAAGATTTGGTAATTCTCGCTTGGCTCCCCACTTTCTGCCAGGGCGAGTGGCTTCAAACTGACGCCATTTTCCATGGGGAAAATGAAGTGATGTCTCCCGGGTCTGGGTATTAATGACAGGTGGCTTTTGGGGCTCTAAGGACTTGCTAGCTCCTAGATGCTGGCAGCTTTAGTTGTGGAGGAATCCAGCAAAATTTACAAATTTCACAAGGGAACAATGCAGATGGCCAGGGCGAGTGGCCTCAAACTGACCCCATTTTCCATGGGGAAAATTAAGTCATGTCCCCAGGGTCTGGCTATCAATTATAGGTGACCTTTGGGGCTATAAGGACTTGCAAGCTCCTAGTTGCCGGCATCTTTAGTTGTGGAAGAATCCAGCAACGCTTAAAAATTTCTGATTGGGCACTGCCCTGTTAGCCAGGGCAAATGGCTGCAAAGAGAAGCCATTTTCCATGGGAAAAGAAGTCCTTTCCCCAGGGTCTGGGTGTCAGATGAAAGGTGACTTTTGGGGCTCTAAGGACTTGCAGGGTACTTCTTACTGGCAGCTTTAGATTTGGAGAAATCCAGCAAAGATTTCAAATTTCTTGCTGGGCACCACCTGGTTGGTCAGGGTGAGAGGCCAGAAATGGAGGCCATTTTCCGTGGGGAAAATGAATCTGATACCCAGACCCTGGGCCAATTTCTCACTGGCACTGCCCTGTTGGCCAAGGTACATGGCTGCAAATGAAATTGGCCGAGGGTCTCGGTATCAGATGAAAGGTGGCATCTGGGGCTCTAAGGACTAGCAGCGTCCTAGTTGCGGGCAGCTTTCGTTTTTGAAGAATCCAGTACAGTTTGTAAATTTCTTGCTTGGCACTGCCCTGCCTGCCAGGCCATGTGGCCAGAAATGAAGGCCATTTTGCATGGGAAAAATGTCCTTTACCCAGGGTCTCAGTAATATGTTCAAGGTGGCCTTTGAGGCTCTAAGTACTTCCAGTGTTACAGTTGCTGCCCGCTTTTCTTTTGGAAAAATCCGGAAAGATTTGGTAATTCTAGGTTGGCTCCCAAATTTCTGCCAGAGTGAGTGGGTACAGACGGAGGCCATTTCCCTTGGGGAAAAAGAAGACCTTTCCCCAGGGTCTGGGTGTCAGATGAAAGGGGGCCTTTGGGGCTCTAAGGACTTGCAGGGTACTACTTACTGGCAGCTTTAGATTTGGAGAAATCCAGCAAAGATTGCAATTTTCTTGCTGAGCACCACCCTATTGGTCAGGGTGAGAGGCCAGAAATGGAGGCCATTTTCCATGGGGAAAATGAAGTCATTGGCCAAGGGTCTGGGTATCAGATGAAAGGTGGCTTTTGGGGCCCTAAGGACTTGCAGGGTCCGAGTTGATGGCAGCTTTCGTTTTTGAGGAGTCCAGCACAGTTTGTAAATTTCTCGCTTGGCACTGCCTCTCCTGCCAGGCCAAGTGGCCAGAAATGGAGGCCATTTTGCATGGGAAAAATGTCCCTTAGCTAGGGTCTCAGTAATATGTTCAAGGTGGCCTTTGAGGCTCTAAGTACTTCCAGGGTTACACTTGCTGCCAGCTTTTCTTTTGGAAAAATGCAGCAAAGATTTGGTAATTCTCGCTTGGCTCCCCACTTTCTGCCAGGGCGAGTGGCTTCAAACTGACGCCATTTTCCATGGGGAAAATGAAGTGATGTCTCCCGGGTCTGGGTATTAATGACAGGTGGCTTTTGGGGCTCTAAGGACTTGCTAGCTCCTAGATGCTGGCAGCTTTAGTTGTGGAGGAATCCAGCAAAATTTACAAATTTCACAAGGGAACAATGCAGATGGCCAGGGCGAGTGGCCTCAAACTGACCCCATTTTCCATGGGGAAAATGAAGTGATGTCTCCAGGGTCTGGCTATCAATTATAGGTGACCTTTGGGGCTCTAAGGACTTGCAAGCTCCTAGTTGCCGGCATCTTTAGTTGTGGAAGAATCCAGCAACGCTTAAAAATTTCTGATTGGGCACTGCCCTGTTAGCCAGGGCAAATGGCTGCAAAGAGAAGCCATTTTCCATGGGAAAAAGAAGTCCTTTCCCCAGGGTCTGGGTGTCAGATGAAAGGTGACTTTTGGGCCTCTAAGGACTTGCAGGGTACTTCTTACTGGCAGCTTTAGATTTGGAGAAATCCAGCAAAGATTTCAAATTTCTTGCTGGGCACCACCTGGTTGGTCAGGGTGAGAGGCCAGAAATGGAGGCCATTTTCCGTGGGGAAAATGAATCTGATACCCAGACCCTGGGCCAATTTCTCACTGGCACTGCCCTGTTGGCCAAGGTACATGGCTGCAAATGAAATTGGCCGAGGGTCTGGGTATCAGATGAAAGGTGGCATCTGGGGCTCTAAGGACTAGCAGCGTCCTAGTTGCGGGCAGCTTTCGTTTTTGAAGAATCCAGTACAGTTTGTAAATTTCTTGCTTGGCACTGCCCTGCCTGCCAGGCCATGTGGCCAGAAATGGAGGCCATTTTGCATGGGAAAAATGTCCTTTACCCAGGGTCTCAGTAATATGTTCAAGGTGGCCTTTGAGGCTCTAAGTACTTCCAGAGTTACAGTTGCTGCCAGCTTTTCTTTTGGAAAAATCCAGGAAAGATTTGGTAATTCTAGCTTGGCTCCCAAATTTCTGCCAGAGTGAGTGGGTACAGACGGAGGCCATTTCCCTTGGGGAAAAAGAAGACCTTTCCCCAGGGTCTGGGTGTCAGATGAAAGGTGTCCTTTGGGGCTCTAAGGACTTGCAGGGTACTACTTACTGGCAGCTTTAGATTTGGAGAAATCCAGCAAAGATTGCAAATTTCTTGCTGGGCACCACCCTATTGGTCAGGGTGAGAGGCCAGAAATGGAGGCCATTTTCCATGGGGAAAATGAAGTCATTGGCCAAGGGTCTGGGTATCAGATGAAAGGTGGCTTTTGGGGCCCTAAGGACTTGCAGGGTCCGAGTTGATGGCAGCTTTCAGTTTGAGGAGTCCAGCACCGTTTGTAAATTTCTCGCTTGGCACTGCCCTGCCTGCCAGGCCAAGTGGCAAGAAAGGAAGGCCATTTTGCATGGGAAAAATGTCCTTTAGCTAGGGTCTCAGTAATATGTTCAAGGTGGCCTTTGAGGCTCTAAGTACTTCCAGTGTTACAGTTGCTGCCAGCTTTTCTTTTGGAAAAATCCAAGAAAGATTTGGTAATTCTCGCTTGGCTCCCCACTTTCTGCCAGGGCGAGTGGCTTCAAACTGACGCCATTTTCCATGGGGAAAATGAAGTGATGTCTCCCGGGTCTGGGTATTAATGACAGGTGGCTTTTGGGGCTCTAAGGACTTGCTAGCTCCTAGATGCTGGCAGCTTTAGTTGTGGAGGAATCCAGCAAAATTTACAAATTTCACAAGGGAACAATGCAGATGGCCAGGGCGAGTGGCCTAAAACTTACCCCATTTTCCATGGGGAAAAGAAGTCATGTCCCCAGGGTCTGGCTATCAATTATAGGTGACCTTTGGGGCTCTAAGGACTTGCAAGCTCCAAGTTGCAGGCATCTTTAGTTGTGGAAGAATCCAGCAACGCTTAAAAATTTCTGATTGGTCACTGCCCTGTTAGCCAGGGCAAATGGCTGCAAAGAGAAGTCATTTTCCATGGGAAAAAGAAGTCCTTTCCCCAGGGTCTGGGTGTCAGATGAAAGGTGACTTTTGGGGCTCTAAGGACTTGCAGGGTACTTCTTACTGGCAGCTTTAGATTTGGAGAAATCCTGCAAAGATTGCAAATTTCTTGCTGGGCACCACCCGGTTGGTCAGGGTGAGAGGCCAGAAATGGAGGCCATTTTCCATGGGGAAAATGAATCTGATACCCAGACCCTGGGCCAATTTCTCACTGGCACTGCCCTGTTGGCCAAGGTACATGGCTGCAAATGAAATTGGCCGAGGGTGTCGGTATCAGATGAAAGGTGGCTTTTGGGGCTCTAAGGACTAGCAGCGTCCTAGTTGCGGGCAGCTTTCATTTTTGAAGAATCCAGTACAGTTTATAAATTTCTTGCTTGGCACAGCCCTGCCTGCCAGGCCATGTGGCCAGAAATGAAGGCCATTTTGCATGGGAAAAATGTCCTTTACCCAGGGTCTCAGTAATATGTTCAAGGTGGCCTTTGAGGCTCTAAGTACTTCCAGGGTTCTAGATGCTGCCAGCTTTTCTTTTGGAAAAATCCAGGAAAGATTTGGTAATTCTAGCTTGGCTCCCCACTTTCTGCCAGGGCGAGTGGCCTCAAACTGACGCCATTTTCCATGGGGAAAATGAAGTGATGTCTCCAGGCTCTGGGTATCAATGACAGGTGGCTTTTGGGGCTCTAAGGACTTGCTAGCTCCTAGATGCTGGCAGCTTTAGTTGTGGAGGAATCCAGCAAAATTTATAAATTTCACAAGGGAACAATCCAGATGGCCTGGGCGAGTGGCCTCAAACTGACCCCATTTCCTTGGGGAAAGAAGTCATGTCCCCAGGGTCTGGCTATCAATTATAGGTGGCCTTTGGGTTCTAAGGACTTACAAGCTCCTAGTTGCCGGCAGCTTTAGTTGTGGAAAAATCCAGCAACGCTTAAAAATCTCTCATTGGGTACTGCCCTGTTAGCCAGGGCAAATGGTTGCAAAGATTGGCCATTTTGCATGGGAAAAAGAAGTCCTTTCCACAGGTTCTGGGTATCAGATGAAAGGTGGCATCTGGGGCTCTCAGGACTTGCACGGTCCAAGTTGATGGCAGCTTTCGTTTTTGAGGACTCCAGCACAGTTTGTAAATTTCTTGTTTGGCACTTCCCTGCCTGCCAGGCCAAGTGGCACAAATGAATGGGAAAAATGTCCTTTACCCAGGGTGTAAGTAAGATGCTCAAGGTGGCCTTTGAGGCTCTAAGTACTTCCAGGGTTCTAGTTGCTGCAAACTTTTCTCTTGGAAAAATCCAGGAAAGGTTTGGTAATTCTAGCTTGGGTCCCCACTTTCTGCCAGGGTGAGTGGCTGCAAACAGAGGCTATTTTTCATGGGAAAAGGAAGTCCGTTCCCCAGGGTCTGGGTGTCAGCTGAAAGGTGGCCTTTGGGGCTCTAAGGACTTGCAGGGTACTACTTACTGGCAGCTTTTGATTTGGTGAAATGCAGCAAAGATTGCAAATTTCTTGCTGGGCACCACCCAATTGGTCAGGGTGAGAGGCCAGAAATGAAGGCCATTTTCCGTAAGGAAAATGAAATCACTGGCCCACGGTGTGCGTATCAGATGAAAGGTGGCCTTTGGGGCTCTAAGGACTTGCAGGGTCCTAATTACCAGCAGCTTTCGTTTTGGAGGAAATCAGCCAAGTTTGCAAATTGCACAGAGGGAACCAATGCAGATGGGCAGGGCGAGTGGCCTCAAACTGACCCCATTTTCCATGGGGAAAATGAAGTCCTTTCTCCAGGGTCTGGGTATCAATGACAGGTGGCATCTGGGGCTCTAAGGACTTGCTAGCTCCTAGATGCTGGCAGCTTTAGTTGTGGAGGAATCCAGCAAAATTTACAAATTTCACAAGGGAACAATGCAGATGGCCAGGGCGTGTGGCCTCAAACTGACCCCATTTTCCATGGGGAAAATGAAGAGATGTCCCCAGGGTCTGGCTATCAATTATAGGTGACCTTTGGGCTCTAAGGACTTGCAAGCTCCTAGTTGCCGGCATCTTTAGTTGTGGAAGAATCCAGCAACGCTTAAAAATCTCTCATTGGGCACTGCCCTGTTAGCCAGGGCAAATAGCTGTAAAGAGAAGGCCATTTCCCATGGGGAAAAAGAAGTCCTTTCCCCAGGGTCTGGGTGTCAGATGAAAGCTGGCCTTTGGTTCTCTCAGGACTTGCAGGGTCCTCGTTACTGTCAGCTTTAGATTTGGAGAAATGCAGCAAAGATTGGAAATGTCTTGCTCGGCACCACCCTATTGGTGAGGGTGAGAGGCCTGAAATGGAGGCCATTTTCATGGGGAAAATGAAATCATTGGCCCAGGGTCTGGGCTTCAGATGAAAGGTGGCATCTGGGGCTCTAATGACTTGCAGCGTACTCGTTGCTGGCAGCCTTCGTTTTTGAAGAATCCAGTACAGTTTGTAAATTTCATGCTTGGCACAGCCCTTCCTGCCAGGCCAAGTGGCCAGAAATGAAGGCCATTTTGCATGGGAAAAATGTGCTGTACCCAGGGTCTCAGTAATATGTTCAAGGTGCCCTTTGAGGCTCTAAGTACTTACAGGGTTCTAGCTGCTGCCAGGTTTTCTTTTGGAAAAATCCAGGAAAGATTTGGTAATTCTAGCTTGGCTCCCCACTTTCTGCCAGGGTGAGTGGCTGCAAACGGAGGCCATTTCCCTTGGGGAAAAAGAAGACCTTTCCCCAGGGTCTGGGTGTTAGATGAAAGGTGGCCTTTGGGGCTCTCAGGACTTGCAGGGTACTACTTACTGGCAGATTTAGATTTGGAGAAATCCAGCAAAGATTGTACATTTCTTGCTAGGATCCACCCTATTGGTCAGGGTGAGAGGCCATAAATGGTGGTCATTTTCCATGGGGAAAATGAAGTCATTGGCCAAGGGTCTGGGTATCAGATGAAAGGTGGCTTTTGGGGCTCTAAGGACTTTCAGGGTCCGAGTTGATGGCAGCTTTCGTTTTTGAGGAGTCCAGCACAGTTTGTAAATTTCTCGCTTGGCACTGCCCTGCCTGCCAGGCCAAGTGGCCAGAAATGAAGGCCATTTTGCATGGGAAAAATGTCCCTTAGCTAGGGTCTCAGTAATATGTTCAAGGTGGCCTTTGAGGCTCTAAGTACTTCCAGGGTTACAGTTGCTGCCAGCTTTTCTTTTGGAAAAATGCAGCAAAGATTTGGTAATTCTCGCTTGGCTCCCCACTTTCTGCCAGGGCGAGTGGCTTCAAACTGACGCCATTTTCCATGGGGAAAATGAAGTGATGTCTCCCGGCTCTGGGTATTAATGACAGGTGGCTTTTGGGGCTCTAAGGACTTGCTAGCTCCTAGATGCTGGCAGCTTTAGTTGTGGAGGAATCCAGCAAAATTTACAAATTTCACAAGGGAACAATGCAGATGGCCAGGGCGAGTGGCCTCAAACTGACCCCATTTTCCATGGGGAAAAGAAGTCATGTCCCCAGGGTCTGGCTGTCAATTATAGGTGACCTTTGGGGCTCTAAGGACTTGCAAGCTCCTAGTTGCCGGCATCTTTAGTTGTGGAAGAATCCAGCAACGCTTAAAAATTTCTGATTGGGCACTGCCCTGTTAGCCAGGGCAAATGGTTGCAAAGAGAAGCTATTTTCCATGGGAAAAAGAAGTCCTTTCCCCAGGGTCTGGGTGTCTGATGAAAGGTGACTTTTGGGGCTCTAAGGACTTGCAGGGTACTTCTTACTGGCAGCTTTAGATTTGGAGAAATCCTGCAAAGATTGCAAATTTCTTGCTGGGCACCACCCGGTTGGTCAGGGTGAGAGGCCAGAAATGGAGGCCATTTTCCATGGGGAAAATGAATCTGATACCCAGACCCTGGGCCAATATCTCACTGGCACTGCCCTGTTGGCCAAGGTACATGGCTGCAAATGAAATTGGCCGAGGGTCTCGGTATCAGATGAAAGGTGGCATCTGGGGCTCTAAGGACTTGCAGCGTCCTAGTTGCTGGCAGCTTTCGTTTTTGAAGAATCCAGTACAGTTTGTAAATTTCTTGCTTGGCACTGCCCTGCCTGCCAGGCCATGTGGCCAGAAATGAAGGCCATTTTGCATGGGAAAAATGTCCTTTTCCCAGGGTCTCAGTAATATGTTCAAGGTGGCCTTTGAGGCTCTAATTACTTCCAGGGTTCTAGTTGCTGCAAACTTTTCTTTTGGAAAAATCCAGGAAAGATTTGGTAATTCTAGCTTGGCTCCCAAATTTCTGCCAGGTTGAGTGGGTACAAACGGAGGCCATTTCCCTTGGGGAAAAAGAAGACCTTTCCCCAGGGTCTGGGTGTCAGATGAAAGGGGGCCTTTGGGGCTCTAAGGACTTGCAGGGTACTACTTACTGGCAGCTTTAGATTTGGAGAAATCCAGCAAAGATTGCAATTTTCTTGCTGAGCACCACCCTATTGGTCAGGGTGAGAGGCCAGAAATGGAGGCCATTTTCCATGGGGAAAATGAAGTCATTGGCCAAGGGTCTGGGTATCAGATGAAAGGTGGCTTTTGGGGCCCTAAGGACTTGCAGGGTCCGAGTTGATGGCAGCTTTCGTTTTTGAGGAGTCCAGCACAGTTTGTAAATTTCTCGCTTGGCACTGCCTCTCCTGCCAGGCCAAGTGGCCAGAAATGGAGCCCATTTTGCATGGGAAAAATGTCCCTTAGCTAGGGTCTCAGTAATATGTTCAAGGTGGCCTTTGAGGCTCTAATTACTTCCAGTGTTACAGTTGCTGCCAGCTTTTCTTTTGGAAAAATGCAGCAAAGATTTGGTAATTCTCGCTTGGCTCCCCACTTTCTGCCAGGGCGAGTGGCTTCAAACTGACGCCATTTTCCATGGGGAAAATGAAGTGATGTCTCCCGGGTCTGGGTATTAATGACAGGTGGCTTTTGGGGCTCTAAGGACATGCTAGCTCCTAGATGCTGGCAGCTTTAGTTGTGGAGGAATCCAGCAAAATTTACAAATTTCACAAGGGAACAATGCAGATGGCCAGGGCGAGTGTCCTCAAACTGACCCCATTTTCCATGGGGAAAATGAAGTCATTGGCCCAGGGTCTGGGTATCAGATGAAAGGTGGCATCTGGGGCCCTAAGGACTTGCAGGGTCCGAGTTCATGGCAGCTTTTGTCTTTATGAGTCCAGCACAGTTTGTAAATTTCTCGCTTGGCACTGCCTCTCCTGCCAGGCCAAGTGGCCAGAAATGGAGGCCATTTTGCATGGGAAAAATGTCCCTTAGCTAGGGTCTCAGTAATATGTTCAAGGTGGCCTATGAGGCTCTAATTACTTCCAGTGTTACAGTTGCTGCCAGCTTTTCTTTTGGAAAAATGCGGCAAAGATTTGGTAATTCTCGCTTGGCTCCCCACTTTCTGCCAGGGCGAGTGGCTTCAAACTGACGCCATTTTCCATGGGGAAAATGAAGTGATGTCTCCCGGGTCTGGGTATTAATGACAGGTGGCTTTTGGAGCTCTAAGGACTTGCTAGCTCCTAGATGCTGGCATCTTTAGTTGTGGAGGAATCCAGCAAAATTTACAAATTTCACAAGGGAACAATGCAGATGGCCAGGGCGAGTGGCCTCAAACTGACCCCATTTTCCATGGGGAAAAGAAGTCATGTCCCCAGGGTCTGGCTATCAATTATAGGTGACCTTTGGGGCTCTAAGGACTTGCAAGCTCCTAGTTGCCGGCATCTTTAGTTGTGGAAGAATCCAGCAACGCTTAAAAATTTCTGATTGGGCACTGCCCTGTTAGCCAGGGCAAATGGCTGCAAAGAGAAGCCATTTTCCATGGGAAAAGAAGTCCTTTCCCCAGGGTCTGGGTGTCAGATGAAAGGTGACTTTTGGGGCTCTAAGGACTTGCAGGGTACTTCTTACTGGCAGCTTTAGATTTGGAGAAATCCAGCAAAGATTGCAAATTTCTTGCTGGGCACCACCTGGTTGGTCAGGGTGAGAGGCCAGAAATGGAGGCCATTTTCCATGGGGAAAATGAAGTCATTGGCCTACTGTGTGGGTATCACACGAAAGGTGGCATCTGGGGCCCTAAGGACTTGCAGGCTCCTCGTTGCCAGCAGCTCTAGTTTTGGAGAAAATCAGCCAAGTTTGCAAATTTCACAGAGGGCAACAATGCAGAGAGCCAGGGCGCGTGGCCTCAAACTGACCCCATTTTCCATGGGGAAAATGAAGTCATTGGCCCAGGGTCTGGGTATCAGTTGAAAGGTGGCATCTGGGGCTCTAAGGACTTGCAGGCTCCGAGTTGCTGCCAGCTTTCTCTTTTGAGGAGTCCAGGACATATTTTAAGTTTCTCGCTTGGCACTGCCCTGCCTGCCAGGCTAAGTGGCCAGAAATGGAGGCCATTTTGCATGGGAAATATGTCCTTTACCCAGGGTATCAGTAATATGTTCAAGGTGGCCTTTGAGGCTCTAAGTACCTCCAGGGTTCTAGTTGCTGCCAGTTTTCTTTTGGAAAAATCCAAGAAAGATTTGGTAATTCTAGCTTGGCTCCCAAATTTCTGCCAGGGTGAGTGGGTACAAACGGAGGCCATTTCTCTTGGGGAAAAAGAAGACCTTTCCCCAGGGTCTGGGTGTCAGATGAAAGGTGGCCTTTGGGCTCTAAGGACTTGCAGGGTAATACTTACTGGCAGCTTTAGATTTGGAGAAATCCAGCAAAGATTGCAATTTTCTTGCTGAGCAGCACCCTATTGGTCAGGGTGAGAGGCCAGAAATGGAGGCCATTTTCCATGGGGAAAATGAAGTCATTGGCCAAGGGTCTGGGTATCAGATGAAAGGTGGCTTTTGGGGCCCTAAGGACTTGCAGGGTCCGAGTTGATGGCAGCTTTCATTTTTGAAGAATCCAGTACAGTTTATAAATTTCTTGCTTGGCACACCCCTGCCTGCCAGGCCATGTGGCCAGAAATGAAGGCCATTTTGCATGGGAAAAATGTCCTTTTCCCAGGGTCTCAGTAATATGTTCAAGGTGGCCTTTGAGGCTCTAAGTACTTCCAGGGTTCTAGTTGCTGCCAGCTTTTCTTTTGGAAAAATCCAGGAAAGATTTGGTAATTCTAGCTTGGCTCCCAAATTTCTGCCAGGGTGAGTGGGTACAAACGGAGGCCATTTCCCTTGGGGAAAAAGAAGACCTTTCCCCAGGGTCTGGGTGTCAGAAGAAAGGTGTCCTTTGGGGCTCTAAGGACTTGCAGGGTACTACTTACTGGCAGCTTTAGATTTGGAGAAATCCAGCAAAGATTGCAATTTTCTTGCTGAGCAGCACCCTATTGGTCAGCGTGAGAGGCCAGAAATGGAGGCCATTTTCCATGGGGAAAATGAAGTCATTGGCCAAGGGTCTGGGTATCAGATGAAAGGTGGCTTTTGGGGCCCTAAGGACTTGCAGGGTCCGAGTTGATGGCAGCTTTCATTTTTGAGGAGTCCAGCACAGTTTGTAAATTTCTCGCTTGGCACTGCCTCTCCTGCCAGGCCAAGTGGCCAGAAATGGAGGCCATTTTGCATGGGAAAAATGTCCCTTAGCTAGGGTCTCAGTAATATGTTCAAGGTGGCCTTTGAGTCTCTAAGTACTTCCAGTGTTACAGTTGCTGCCAGCTTTTCTTTTGGAAAAATCCAAGAAAGATTTGGTAATTCTCGCTTGGCTCCCCACTTTCTGCCAGGGCGAGTGGCTTCAAACTGACGCCATTTTCCATGGGGAAAATGAAGTGATGTCTCCCGGCTCTGGGTATTAATGACAGGTGGCTTTTGGGGCTCTAAGGACTTGCTAGCTCCTAGATGCTGGCAGCTTTAGTTGTGGAGGAATCCAGCAAAATTTACAAATTTCACAAGGGAACAATGCAGATGGCCAGGGCGAGTGGCCTCAAACTGACCCCATTTTCCATGGGGAAAATTAAGTCATGTCCCCAGGGTCTGGCTATCAATTATAGGTGACCTTTGGGGCTATAAGGACTTGCAAGCTCCTAGTTGCCGGCATCTTTAGTTGTGGAAGAATCCAGCAACGCTTAAAAATTTCTGATTGGGCACTGCCCTGTTAGCCAGGGCAAATGGCTGCAAAGAGAAGCCATTTTCCATGGGAAAAGAAGTCCTTTCCCCAGGGTCTGGGTGTCAGATGAAAGGTGACTTTTGGGGCTCTAAGGACTTGCAGGGTACTTCTTACTGGCAGCTTTAGATTTGGAGAAATCCAGCAAAGATTTCAAATTTCTTGCTGGGCACCACCTGGTTGGTCAGGGTGAGAGGCCAGAAATGGAGGCCATTTTCCGTGGGGAAAATGAATCTGATACCCAGACCCTGGGCCAATTTCTCACTGGCACTGCCCTGTTGGCCAAGGTACATGGCTGCAAATGAAATTGGCCGAGGGTCTCGGTATCAGATGAAAGGTGGCATCTGGGGCTCTAAGGACTAGCAGCGTCCTAGTTGCGGGCAGCTTTCGTTTTTGAAGAATCCAGTACAGTTTGTAAATTTCTTGCTTGGCACTGCCCTGCCTGCCAGGCCATGTGGCCAGAAATGAAGGCCATTTTGCATGGGAAAAATGTCCTTTACCCAGGGTCTCAGTAATATGTTCAAGGTGGCCGTTGAGGCTCTAAGTACTTCCAGTGTTACAGTTGCTGCCCGCTTTTCTTTTGGAAAAATCCGGAAAGATTTGGTAATTCTAGCTTGGCTCCCAAATTTCTGCCAGAGTGAGTGGGTACAGACGGAGGCCATTTCCCTTGGGGAAAAAGAAGACCTTTCCCCAGGATCTGGGTGTCAGATGAAAGGGGGCCTTTGGGGCTCTAAGGACTTGCAGGGTACTACTTACTGGCAGCTTTAGATTTGGAGAAATCCAGCAAAGATTGCAATTTTCTTGCTGAGCACCACCCTATTGGTCAGGGTGAGAGGCCAGAAATGGAGGCCATTTTCCATGGGGAAAATGAAGTCATTGGCCAAGGGTCTGGGTATCAGATGAAAGGTGGCTTTTGGGGCCCTAAGGACTTGCAGGGTCCGAGTTGATGGCAGCTTTCGTTTTTGAGGAGTCCAGCACAGTTTGTAAATTTCTCGCTTGGCACTGCCTCTCCTGCCAGGCCAAGTGGCCAGAAATGGAGGCCATTTTGCATGGGAAAAATGTCCCTTAGCTAGGGTCTCAGTAATATGTTCAAGGTGGCCTTTGAGGCTCTAAGTACTTCCAGGGTTACAGTTGCTGCCAGCTTTTCTTTTGGAAAAATGCAGCAAAGATTTGGTAATTCTCGCTTGGCTCCCCACTTTCTGCCAGGGCGAGTGGCTTCAAACTGACGCCATTTTCCATGGGGAAAATGAAGTGATGTCTCCCGGCTCTGGGTATTAATGACAGGTGGCTTTTGGGGCTCTAAGGACTTGCTAGCTCCTAGATGCTGGCAGCTTTAGTTGTGGAGGAATCCAGCAAAATTTACAAATTTCACAAGGGAACAATGCAGATGGCCAGGGCGAGTGTCCTCAAACTGACCCCATTTTCCATGGGGAAAAGAAGTCATGTCCCCAGGGTCTGGCTGTCAATTATAGGTGACCTTTGGGGCTCTAAGGACTTGCAAGCTCCTAGTTGCCGGCATCTTTAGTTGTGGAAGAATCCAGCAACGCTTAAAAATTTCTGATTGGGCACTGCCCTGTTAGCCAGGGCAAATGGTTGCAAAGAGAAGCTATTTTCCATGGGAAAAAGAAGTCCTTTCCCCAGGGTCTGGGTGTCTGATGAAAGGTGACTTTTGGGGCTCTAAGGACTTGCAGGGTACTTCTTACTGGCAGCTTTAGATTTGGAGAAATCCTGCAAAGATTGCAAATTTCTTGCTGGGCACCACCCGGTTGGTCAGGGTGAGAGGCCAGAAATGGAGGCCATTTTCCATGGGGAAAATGAATCTGATACCCAGACCCTGGGCCAATATCTCACTGGCACTGCCCTGTTGGCCAAGGTACATGGCTGCAAATGAAATTGGCCGAGGGTCTCGGTATCAGATGAAAGGTGGCATCTGGGGCTCTAAGGACTTGCAGCGTCCTAGTTGCTGGCAGCTTTCGTTTTTGAAGAATCCAGTACAGTTTGTAAATTTCTTGCTTGGCACTGCCCTGCCTGCCAGGCCATGTGGCCAGAAATGAAGGCCATTTTGCATGGGAAAAATGTCCTTTTCCCAGGGTCTCAGTAATATGTTCAAGGTGGCCTTTGAGGCTCTAATTACTTCCAGGGTTCTAGTTGCTGCAAACTTTTCTTTTGGAAAAATCCAGGAAAGATTTGGTAATTCTAGCTTGGCTCCCAAATTTCTGCCAGGTTGAGTGGGTACAAACGGAGGCCATTTCCCTTGGGGAAAAAGAAGACCTTTCCCCAGGGTCTGGGTGTCAGATGAAAGGGGGCCTTTGGGGCTCTAAGGACTTGCAGGGTACTACTTACTGGCAGCTTTAGATTTGGAGAAATCCAGCAAAGATTGCAATTTTCTTGCTGAGCACCACCCTATTGGTCAGGGTGAGAGGCCAGAAATGGAGGCCATTTTCCATGGGGAAAATGAAGTCATTGGCCAAGGGTCTGGGTATCAGATGAAAGGTGGCTTTTGGGGCCCTAAGGACTTGCAGGGTCCGAGTTGATGGCAGCTTTCGTTTTTGAGGAGTCCAGCACAGTTTGTAAATTTCTCGCTTGGCACTGCCTCTCCTGCCAGGCCAAGTGGCCAGAAATGGAGCCCATTTTGCATGGGAAAAATGTCCCTTAGCTAGGGTCTCAGTAATATGTTCAAGGTGGCCTTTGAGGCTCTAATTACTTCCAGTGTTACAGTTGCTGCCAGCTTTTCTTTTGGAAAAATGCAGCAAAGATTTGGTAATTCTCGCTTGGCTCCCCACTTTCTGCCAGGGCGAGTGGCTTCAAACTGACGCCATTTTCCATGGGGAAAATGAAGTGATGTCTCCCGGGTCTGGGTATTAATGACAGGTGGCTTTTGGGGCTCTAAGGACATGCTAGCTCCTAGATGCTGGCAGCTTTAGTTGTGGAGGAATCCAGCAAAATTTACAAATTTCACAAGGGAACAATGCAGATGGCCAGGGCGAGTGTCCTCAAACTGACCCCATTTTCCATGGGGAAAATGAAGTCATTGGCCCAGGGTCTGGGTATCAGATGAAAGGTGGCATCTGGGGCCCTAAGGACTTGCAGGGTCCGAGTTCATGGCAGCTTTTGTCTTTATGAGTCCAGCACAGTTTGTAAATTTCTCGCTTGGCACTGCCTCTCCTGCCAGGCCAAGTGGCCAGAAATGGAGGCCATTTTGCATGGGAAAAATGTCCCTTAGCTAGGGTCTCAGTAATATGTTCAAGGTGGCCTATGAGGCTCTAATTACTTCCAGTGTTACAGTTGCTGCCAGCTTTTCTTTTGGAAAAATGCGGCAAAGATTTGGTAATTCTCGCTTGGCTCCCCACTTTCTGCCAGGGCGAGTGGCTTCAAACTGACGCCATTTTCCATGGGGAAAATGAAGTGATGTCTCCCGGGTCTGGGTATTAATGACAGGTGGCTTTTGGAGCTCTAAGGACTTGCTAGCTCCTAGATGCTGGCATCTTTAGTTGTGGAGGAATCCAGCAAAATTTACAAATTTCACAAGGGAACAATGCAGATGGCCAGGGCGAGTGGCCTCAAACTGACCCCATTTTCCATGGGGAAAAGAAGTCATGTCCCCAGGGTCTGGCTATCAATTATAGGTGACCTTTGGGGCTCTAAGGACTTGCAAGCTCCTAGTTGCCGGCATCTTTAGTTGTGGAAGAATCCAGCAACGCTTAAAAATTTCTGATTGGGCACTGCCCTGTTAGCCAGGGCAAATGGCTGCAAAGAGAAGCCATTTTCCATGGGAAAAGAAGTCCTTTCCCCAGGGTCTGGGTGTCAGATGAAAGGTGACTTTTGGGGCTCTAAGGACTTGCAGGGTACTTCTTACTGGCAGCTTTAGATTTGGAGAAATCCAGCAAAGATTGCAAATTTCTTGCTGGGCACCACCTGGTTGGTCAGGGTGAGAGGCCAGAAATGGAGGCCATTTTCCATGGGGAAAATGAAGTCATTGGCCTACTGTGTGGGTATCACACGAAAGGTGGCATCTGGGGCCCTAAGGACTTGCAGGCTCCTCGTTGCCAGCAGCTCTAGTTTTGGAGAAAATCAGCCAAGTTTGCAAATTTCACAGAGGGCAACAATGCAGAGAGCCAGGGCGCGTGGCCTCAAACTGACCCCATTTTCCATGGGGAAAATGAAGTCATTGGCCCAGGGTCTGGGTATCAGTTGAAAGGTGGCATCTGGGGCTCTAAGGACTTGCAGGCTCCGAGTTGCTGCCAGCTTTCTCTTTTGAGGAGTCCAGGACATATTTTAAGTTTCTCGCTTGGCACTGCCCTGCCTGCCAGGCTAAGTGGCCAGAAATGGAGGCCATTTTGCATGGGAAATATGTCCTTTACCCAGGGTATCAGTAATATGTTCAAGGTGGCCTTTGAGGCTCTAAGTACCTCCAGGGTTCTAGTTGCTGCCAGTTTTCTTTTGGAAAAATCCAAGAAAGATTTGGTAATTCTAGCTTGGCTCCCAAATTTCTGCCAGGGTGAGTGGGTACAAACGGAGGCCATTTCTCTTGGGGAAAAAGAAGACCTTTCCCCAGGGTCTGGGTGTCAGATGAAAGGTGGCCTTTGGGCTCTAAGGACTTGCAGGGTAATACTTACTGGCAGCTTTAGATTTGGAGAAATCCAGCAAAGATTGCAATTTTCTTGCTGAGCAGCACCCTATTGGTCAGGGTGAGAGGCCAGAAATGGAGGCCATTTTCCATGGGGAAAATGAAGTCATTGGCCAAGGGTCTGGGTATCAGATGAAAGGTGGCTTTTGGGGCCCTAAGGACTTGCAGGGTCCGAGTTGATGGCAGCTTTCATTTTTGAAGAATCCAGTACAGTTTATAAATTTCTTGCTTGGCACACCCCTGCCTGCCAGGCCATGTGGCCAGAAATGAAGGCCATTTTGCATGGGAAAAATGTCCTTTTCCCAGGGTCTCAGTAATATGTTCAAGGTGGCCTTTGAGGCTCTAAGTACTTCCAGGGTTCTAGTTGCTGCCAGCTTTTCTTTTGGAAAAATCCAGGAAAGATTTGGTAATTCTAGCTTGGCTCCCAAATTTCTGCCAGGGTGAGTGGGTACAAACGGAGGCCATTTCCCTTGGGGAAAAAGAAGACCTTTCCCCAGGGTCTGGGTGTCAGAAGAAAGGTGTCCTTTGGGGCTCTAAGGACTTGCAGGGTACTACTTACTGGCAGCTTTAGATTTGGAGAAATCCAGCTAAGATTGCAATTTTCTTGCTGAGCAGCACCCTATTGGTCAGCGTGAGAGGCCAGAAATGGAGGCCATTTTCCATGGGGAAAATGAAGTCATTGGCCAAGGGTCTGGGTATCAGATGAAAGGTGGCTTTTGGGGCCCTAAGGACTTGCAGGGTCCGAGTTGATGGCAGCTTTCATTTTTGAGGAGTCCAGCACAGTTTGTAAATTTCTCGCTTGGCACTGCCTCTCCTGCCAGGCCAAGTGGCCAGAAATGGAGGCCATTTTGCATGGGAAAAATGTCCCTTAGCTAGGGTCTCAGTAATATGTTCAAGGTGGCCTTTGAGTCTCTAAGTACTTCCAGTGTTACAGTTGCTGCCAGCTTTTCTTTTGGAAAAATCCAAGAAAGATTTGGTAATTCTCGCTTGGCTCCCCACTTTCTGCCAGGGCGAGTGGCTTCAAACTGACGCCATTTTCCATGGGGAAAATGAAGTGATGTCTCCCGGCTCTGGGTATTAATGACAGGTGGCTTTTGGGGCTCTAAGGACTTGCTAGCTCCTAGATGCTGGCAGCTTTAGTTGTGGAGGAATCCAGCAAAATTTACAAATTTCACAAGGGAACAATGCAGATGGCCAGGGCGAGTGGCCTCAAACTGACCCCATTTTCCATGGGGAAAATTAAGTCATGTCCCCAGGGTCTGGCTATCAATTATAGGTGACCTTTGGGGCTATAAGGACTTGCAAGCTCCTAGTTGCCGGCATCTTTAGTTGTGGAAGAATCCAGCAACGCTTAAAAATTTCTGATTGGGCACTGCCCTGTTAGCCAGGGCAAATGGCTGCAAAGAGAAGCCATTTTCCATGGGAAAAGAAGTCCTTTCCCCAGGGTCTGGGTGTCAGATGAAAGGTGACTTTTGGGGCTCTAAGGACTTGCAGGGTACTTCTTACTGGCAGCTTTAGATTTGGAGAAATCCAGCAAAGATTTCAAATTTCTTGCTGGGCACCACCTGGTTGGTCAGGGTGAGAGGCCAGAAATGGAGGCCATTTTCCGTGGGGAAAATGAATCTGATACCCAGACCCTGGGCCAATTTCTCACTGGCACTGCCCTGTTGGCCAAGGTACATGGCTGCAAATGAAATTGGCCGAGGGTCTCGGTATCAGATGAAAGGTGGCATCTGGGGCTCTAAGGACTAGCAGCGTCCTAGTTGCGGGCAGCTTTCGTTTTTGAAGAATCCAGTACAGTTTGTAAATTTCTTGCTTGGCACTGCCCTGCCTGCCAGGCCATGTGGCCAGAAATGAAGGCCATTTTGCATGGGAAAAATGTCCTTTACCCAGGGTCTCAGTAATATGTTCAAGGTGGCCGTTGAGGCTCTAAGTACTTCCAGTGTTACAGTTGCTGCCCGCTTTTCTTTTGGAAAAATCCGGAAAGATTTGGTAATTCTAGCTTGGCTCCCAAATTTCTGCCAGAGTGAGTGGGTACAGACGGAGGCCATTTCCCTTGGGGAAAAAGAAGACCTTTCCCCAGGATCTGGGTGTCAGATGAAAGGGGGCCTTTGGGGCTCTAAGGACTTGCAGGGTACTACTTACTGGCAGCTTTAGATTTGGAGAAATCCAGCAAAGATTGCAATTTTCTTGCTGAGCACCACCCTATTGGTCAGGGTGAGAGGCCAGAAATGGAGGCCATTTTCCATGGGGAAAATGAAGTCATTGGCCAAGGGTCTGGGTATCAGATGAAAGGTGGCTTTTGGGGCCCTAAGGACTTGCAGGGTCCGAGTTGATGGCAGCTTTCGTTTTTGAGGAGTCCAGCACAGTTTGTAAATTTCTCGCTTGGCACTGCCTCTCCTGCCAGGCCAAGTGGCCAGAAATGGAGGCCATTTTGCATGGGAAAAATGTCCCTTAGCTAGGGTCTCAGTAATATGTTCAAGGTGGCCTTTGAGGCTCTAAGTACTTCCAGGGTTACAGTTGCTGCCAGCTTTTCTTTTGGAAAAATGCAGCAAAGATTTGGTAATTCTCGCTTGGCTCCCCACTTTCTGCCAGGGCGAGTGGCTTCAAACTGACGCCATTTTCCATGGGGAAAATGAAGTGATGTCTCCCGGGTCTGGGTATTAATGACAGGTGGCTTTTGGGGCTCTAAGGACTTGCTAGCTCCTAGATGCTGGCAGCTTTAGTTGTGGAGGAATCCAGCAAAATTTACAAATTTCACAAGGGAACAATGCAGATGGCCAGGGCGAGTGGCCTCAAACTGACCCCATTTTCCATGGGGAAAAGAAGTCATGTCCCCAGGGTCTGGCTATCAATTATAGGTGACCTTTGGGGCTCTAAGGACTTGCAAGCTCCTAGTTGCCGGCATCTTTAGTTGTGGAAGAATCCAGCAACGCTTAAAAATTTCTGATTGGGCACTGCCCTGTTAGCCAGGGCAAATGGCTGCAAAGAGAAGCCATTTTCCATGGGAAAAAGAAGTCCTTTCCCCAGGGTCTGGGTGTCAGATGAAAGGTGACTTTTGGGCCTCTAAGGACTTGCAGGGTACTTCTTACTGGCAGCTTTAGATTTGGAGAAATCCAGCAAAGATTGCAAATTTCTTGCTGGGCACCACCCGGTTGGTCAGGGTGAGAGGCCAGAAATGGAGGCCATTTTCCATGGGGAAAATGAATCTGATACCCAGACCCTGGGCCAATTTCTCACTGGCACTGCCCTGTTGGCCAAGGTACATGGCTGCAAATGAAATTGGCCGAGGGTCTCGGTATCAGATGAAAGGTGGCATCTGGGGCTCTAAGGACTTGCAGCGTCCTAGTTGCGGGCAGCTTTCGTTTTTGAAGAATCCAGTACAGTTTGTAAATTTCTTGCTCGGCACTGCCCTGCCTGCCAGGCCATGTGGCCAGAAATGAAGGCCATTTTGCATGGGAAAAATGTCCTTTACCCAGGGTCTCAGTAATATGTTCAAGGTGGCCTTTGAGGCTCTAAGTACTTCCAGAGTTACAGTTGCTGCCAGCTTTTCTTTTGGAAAAATCCAGGAAAGATTTGGTAATTCTAGCTTGGCTCCCAAATTTCTGCCAGAGTGAGTGGGTACAGACGGAGGCCATTTCCCTTGGGGAAAAAGAAGACCTTTCCCCAGGGTCTGGGTGTCAGATGAAAGGTGTCCTTTGGGGCTCTAAGGACTTGCAGGGTACTACTTACTGGCAGCTTTAGATTTGGAGAAATCCAGCAAAGATTGCAAATTTCTTGCTGGGCACCACCCTATTGGTCAGGGTGAGAGGCCAGAAATGGAGGCCATTTTCCATGGGGAAAATGAAGTCATTGGCCAAGGGTCTGGGTATCAGATGAAAGGTGGCTTTTGGGGCCCTAAGGACTTGCAGGGTCCGAGTTGATGGCAGCTTTCAGTTTGAGGAGTCCAGCACCGTTTGTAAATTTCTCGCTTGGCACTGCCCTGCCTGCCAGGCCAAGTGGCAAGAAAGGAAGGCCATTTTGCATGGGAAAAATGTCCTTTAGCTAGGGTCTCAGTAATATGTTCAAGGTGGCCTTTGAGGCTCTAAGTACTTCCAGTGTTACAGTTGCTGCCAGCTTTTCTTTTGGAAAAATCCAAGAAAGATTTGGTAATTCTCGCTTGGCTCCCCACTTTCTGCCAGGGCGAGTGGCTTCAAACTGACGCCATTTTCCATGGGGAAAATGAAGTGATGTCTCCCGGGTCTGGGTATTAATGACAGGTGGCTTTTGGGGCTCTAAGGACTTGCTAGCTCCTAGATGCTGGCAGCTTTAGTTGTGGAGGAATCCAGCAAAATTTACAAATTTCACAAGGGAACAATGCAGATGGCCAGGGCGAGTGGCCTCAAACTGACCCCATTTTCCATGGGGAAAAGAAGTCATGTCCCCAGGGTCTGGCTATCAATTATAGGTGACCTTTGGGGCTCTAAGGACTTGCAAGCTCCTAGTTGCCGGCATCTTTAGTTGTGGAAGAATCCAGCAACGCTTAAAAATTTCTGATTGGGCACTGCCCTGTTAGCCAGGGCAAATGGCTGCAAAGAGAAGCCATTTTCCATGGGAAAAAGAAGTCCTTTCCCCAGGGTCTGGGTGTCAGATGAAAGGTGACTTTTGGGCCTCTAAGGACTTGCAGGGTACTTCTTACTGGCAGCTTTAGATTTGGAGAAATCCAGCAAAGATTGCAAATTTCTTGCTGGGCACCACCCGGTTGGTCAGGGTGAGAGGCCAGAAATGGAGGCCATTTTCCATGGGGAAAATGAATCTGATACCCAGACCCTGGGCCAATTTCTCACTGGCACTGCCCTGTTGGCCAAGGTACATGGCTGCAAATGAAATTGGCCGAGGGTCTCGGTATCAGATGAAAGGTGGCATCTGGGGCTCTAAGGACTTGCAGCGTCCTAGTTGCGGGCAGCTTTCGTTTTTGAAGAATCCAGTACAGTTTGTAAATTTCTTGCTCGGCACTGCCCTGCCTGCCAGGCCATGTGGCCAGAAATGAAGGCCATTTTGCATGGGAAAAATGTCCTTTACCCAGGGTCTCAGTAATATGTTCAAGGTGGCCTTTGAGGCTCTAAGTACTTCCAGAGTTACAGTTGCTGCCAGCTTTTCTTTTGGAAAAATCCAGGAAAGATTTGGTAATTCTAGCTTGGCTCCCAAATTTCTGCCAGAGTGAGTGGGTACAGACGGAGGCCATTTCCCTTGGGGAAAAAGAAGACCTTTCCCCAGGGTCTGGGTGTCAGATGAAAGGTGTCCTTTGGGGCTCTAAGGACTTGCAGGGTACTACTTACTGGCAGCTTTAGATTTGGAGAAATCCAGCAAAGATTGCAAATTTCTTGCTGGGCACCACCCTATTGGTCAGGGTGAGAGGCCAGAAATGGAGGCCATTTTCCATGGGGAAAATGAAGTCATTGGCCAAGGGTCTGGGTATCAGATGAAAGGTGGCTTTTGGGGCCCTAAGGACTTGCAGGGTCCGAGTTGATGGCAGCTTTCAGTTTGAGGAGTCCAGCACCGTTTGTAAATTTCTCGCTTGGCACTGCCCTGCCTGCCAGGCCAAGTGGCAAGAAAGGAAGGCCATTTTGCATGGGAAAAATGTCCTTTAGCTAGGGTCTCAGTAATATGTTCAAGGTGGCCTTTGAGGCTCTAAGTACTTCCAGTGTTACAGTTGCTGCCAGCTTTTCTTTTGGAAAAATCCAAGAAAGATTTGGTAATTCTCGCTTGGCTCCCCACTTTCTGCCAGGGCGAGTGGCTTCAAACTGACGCCATTTTCCATGGGGAAAATGAAGTGATGTCTCCCGGGTCTGGGTATTAATGACAGGTGGCTTTTGGGGCTCTAAGGACTTGCTAGCTCCTAGATGCTGGCAGCTTTAGTTGTGGAGGAATCCAGCAAAATTTACAAATTTCACAAGGGAACAATGCAGATGGCCAGGGCGAGTGGCCTAAAACTTACCCCATTTTCCATGGGGAAAAGAAGTCATTTCCCCAGGGTCTGGCTATCAATTATAGGTGACCTTTGGGGCTCTAAGGACTTGCAAGCTCCAAGTTGCAGGCATCTTTAGTTGTGGAAGAATCCAGCAACGCTTAAAAATTTCTGATTGGTCACTGCCCTGTTAGCCAGGGCAAATGGCTGCAAAGAGAAGTCATTTTCCATGGGAAAAAGAAGTCCTTTCCCCAGGGTCTGGGTGTCAGATGAAAGGTGACTTTTGGGGCTCTAAGGACTTGCAGGGTACTTCTTACTGGCAGCTTTAGATTTGGAGAAATCCAGCAAAGATTGCAAATTTCTTGCTGGGCACCACCCGGTTGGTCAGGGTGAGAGGCCAGAAATGGAGGCCATTTTCCATGGGGAAAATGAATCTGATACCCAGACCCTGGGCCAATTTCTCACTGGCACTGCCCTGTTGGCCAAGGTACATGGCTGCAAATGAAATTGGCCGAGGGTGTCGGTATCAGATGAAAGGTGGCTTTTGGGGCTCTAAGGACTAGCAGCGTCCTAGTTGCGGGCAGCTTTCATTTTTGAAGAATCCAGTACAGTTTATAAATTTCTTGCTTGGCACAGCCCTGCCTGCCAGGCCATGTGGCCAGAAATGAAGGCCATTTTGCATGGGAAAAATGTCCTTTACCCAGGGTCTCAGTAATATGTTCAAGGTGGCCTTTGAGGCTCTAAGTACTTCCAGGGTTCTAGATGCTGCCAGCTTTTCTTTTGGAAAAATCCAGGAAAGATTTGGTAATTCTAGCTTGGCTCGCCACTTTCTGCCAGGGCGAGTGGCCTCAAACTGACGCCATTTTCCATGGGGAAAATGAAGTGATGTCTCCAGGCTCTGGGTATCAATGACAGGTGGCTTTTGGGGCTCTAAGGACTTGCTAGCTCCTAGATGCTGGCAGCTTTAGTTGTGGAGGAATCCAGCAAAATTTATAAATTTCACAAGGGAACAATGCAGATGGCCAGGGCGAGTGGCCTCAAACTGACCCCATTTCCTTGGGGAAAGAAGTCATGTCCCCAGGGTCTGGCTATCAATTATAGGTGGCCTTTGGGTTCTAAGGACTTACAAGCTCCTAGTTGCCGGCAGCTTTAGTTGTGGAAAAATCCAGCAACGCTTAAAAATCTCTCATTGGGTACTGCCCTGTTAGCCAGGGCAAATGGTTGCAAAGATTGGCCATTTTGCATGGGAAAAAGAAGTCCTTTCCACAGGTTCTGGGTATCAGATGAAAGGTGGCATCTGGGGCTCTCAGGACTTGCACGGTCCGAGTTGATGGCAGCTTTTGTTTTTGAGGACTCCAGCACAGTTTGTAAATTTCTTGTTTGGCACTTCCCTGCCTGCCAGGCCAAGTGGCACAAATGAATGGGAAAAATGTCCTTTACCCAGGGTGTAAGTAAGATGCTCAAGGTGGCCTTTGAGGCTCTAAGTACTTCCAGGGTTCTAGTTGCTGCAAACTTTTCTCTTGGAAAAATCCAGGAAAGGTTTGGTAATTCTAGCTTGGGTCCCCACTTTCTGCCAGGGTGAGTGGCTGCAAACAGAGGCTATTTTTCATGGGAAAAGGAAGTCCGTTCCCCAGGGTCTGGGTGTCAGCTGAAAGGTGGCCTTTGGGGCTCTAAGGACTTGCAGGGTACTACTTACTGGCAGCTTTTGATTTGGTGAAATGCAGCAAAGATTGCAAATTTCTTGCTGGGCACCACCCAATTGGTCAGGGTGAGAGGCCAGAAATGAAGGCCATTTTCCGTAAGGAAAATGAAATCACTGGCCCACGGTGTGCGTATCAGATGAAAGGTGGCCTTTGGGGCTCTAAGGACTTGCAGGGTCCTAATTACCAGCAGCTTTCGTTTTGGAGGAAATCAGCCAAGTTTGCAAATTGCACAGAGGGAACCAATGCAGATGGGCAGGGCGAGTGGCCTCAAACTGACCCCATTTTCCATGGGGAAAATGAAGTCCTTTCTCCAGGGTCTGGGTATCAATGACAGGTGGCATCTGGGGCTCTAAGGACTTGCTAGCTCCTAGATGCTGGCAGCTTTAGTTGTGGAGGAATCCAGCAAAATTTACAAATTTCACAAGGGAACAATGCAGATGGCCAGGGCGTGTGGCCTCAAACTGACCCCATTTTCCATGGGGAAAATGAAGAGATGTCCCCAGGGTCTGGCTATCAATTATAGGTGACCTTTGGGCTCTAAGGACTTGCAAGCTCCTAGTTGCCGGCATCTTTAGTTGTGGAAGAATCCAGCAACGCTTAAAAATCTCTCATTGGGCACTGCCCTGTTAGCCAGGGCAAATAGCTGTAAAGAGAAGGCCATTTCCCACGGGGAAAAAGAAGTCCTTTCCCCAGGGTCTGGGTGTCAGATGAAAGCTGGCCTTTGGTTCTCTCAGGACTTGCAGGGTCCTCGTTACTGTCAGCTTTAGATTTGGAGAAATGCAGCAAAGATTGGAAATGTCTTGCTCGGCACCACCCTATTGGTGAGGGTGAGAGGCCTGAAATGGAGGCCATTTTCATGGGGAAAATGAAATCATTGGCCCAGGGTCTGGGCTTCAGATGAAAGGTGGCATCTGGGGCTCTAAGGACTTGCAGCGTACTCGTTGCTGGCAGCCTTCGTTTTTGAAGAATCCAGTACAGTTTGTAAATTTCATGCTTGGCACAGCCCTTCCTGCCAGGCCAAGTGGCCAGAAATGAAGGCCATTTTGCATGGGAAAAATGTGCTTTACCCAGGGTCTCAGTAATATGTTCAAGGTGCCCTTTGAGGCTCTAAGTACTTACAGGGTTCTAGCTGCTGCCAGGTTTTCTTTTGGAAAAATGCAGCAAAGATTTGGTAATTCTAGCTTGGCTCCCCACTTTCTGCCAGGGTGAGTGGCTGCAAACGGAGGCCATTTCCCTTGGGGAAAAAGAAGACCTTTCCCCAGGGTCTGGGTGTTAGATGAAAGGTGGCCTTTGGGGCTCTAAGGACTTGCAGGGTACTACTTACTGGCAGCTTTAGATTTGGAGAAATCCAGCAAAGATTGTACATTTCTTGCTAGGATCCACCCTATTGGTCAGGGTGAGAGGCCATAAATGGTGGTCATTTTCCATGGGGAAAATGAAGTCATTGGCCAAGGGTCTGGGTATCAGATGAAAGGTGGCTTTTGGGGCTCTAAGGACTTTCAGGGTCCGAGTTGATGGCAGCTTTCGTTTTTGAGGAGTCCAGCACAGTTTGTAAATTTCTCGCTTGGCACTGCCTTGCCTGCCAGGCCAAGTGGCCAGAAATGGAGGCCATTTTGCATGGGAAAAATGTCCCTTAGCTAGGGTCTCAGTAATATGTTCAAGGTGGCCTTTGAGGCTCTAAGTACTTCCAGGGTTACAGTTGCTGCCAGCTTTTCTTTTGGAAAAATGCAGCAAAGATTTGGTAATTCTCGCTTGGCTCCCCACTTTCTGCCAGGGCGAGTGGCTTCAAACTGACACCATTTTCCATGGGGAAAATGAAGTGATGTCTCCCGGGTCTGGGTATTAATGACAGGTGGCTTTTGGGGCTCTAAGGACTTGCTAGCTCCTAGATGGTGGCAGCTTTAGTTGTGGAGGAATCCAGCAAAATTTACAAATTTCACAAGGGAACAATGCAGATGGCCAGGGCGAGTGGCCTCAAACTGACCCCATTTTCCATGGGGAAAAGAAGTCATGTCCCCAGGGTCTGGCTGTCAATTATAGGTGACCTTTGGGGCTCTAAGGACTTGCAAGCTCCTAGTTGCCGGCATCTTTAGTTGTGGAAGAATCCAGCAACGCTTAAAAATTTCTGATTGGGCACTGCCCTGTTAGCCAGGGCAAATGGCTGCAAAGAGAAGCCATTTTCCATGGGAAAAAGAAGTCCTTTCCCCAGGGTCTGGGTGTCAGATGAAAGGTGACTTTTGGGGCTCTAAGGACTTGCAGGGTACTTCTTACTGGCAGCTTTAGATTTGGAGAAATCCTGCAAAGATTGCAAATTTCTTGCTGGGCACCACCCGGTTGGTCAGGGTGAGAGGCCAGAAATGGAGGCCATTTTCCATGGGGAAAATGAATCTGATACCCAGACCCTGGGCCAATTTCTCACTGGCACTGCCCTGTTGGCCAAGGTACATGGCTGCAAATGAAATCGGCCGAGGGTCTCGGTATCAGATGTAAGGTGGCATCTGGGGCTCTAAGGACTAGCAGCGTCCTAGTTGCTGGCAGCTTTCGTTTTTGAAGAATCCAGTACAGTTTGTAAATTTCTTGCTTGGCACTGCCCTGCCTGCCAGGCCATGTGGCCAGAAATGAAGGCCATTTTGCATGGGAAAAATGTCTTTTTCCCAGGGTCTCAGTAATATGTTCAAGGTGGCCTTTGAGGCTCTAAGTACTTCCAGGGTTCTAGATGCTGCCAGCTTTTCTTTTGGAAAAATCCAGGAAAGATTTGGTAATTCTAGCTTGGCTCCCAAATTTCTGCCAGGTTGAGTGGGTACAAACGGAGGCCATTTCCCTTGGGGAAAAAGAAGACCTTTCCCCAGGGTCTGGGTGTCAGATGAAAGGTGGCCTTTGGGGCTCTAAGGACTTGCAGGGTACTACTTACTGGCAGCTTTAGATTTGGAGAAATCCAGCAAAGATTGCAATTTTCTTGCTGAGCACCACCCTATTGGTCAGGGTGAGAGGCCAGAAATGGAGGCCATTTTCCATGGGGAAAATGAAGTCATTGGCCAAGGGTCTGGGTATCAGATGAAAGGTGGCTTTTGGGGCCCTAAGGACTTGCAGGGTCTGAGTTGATGGCAGCTTTCGTTTTTGAGGAGTCCAGCACAGTTTGTAAATTTCTCGCTTGGCACTGCCTCTCCTGCCAGGCCAAGTGGCCAGAAATGAAGGCCATTTTGCATGGGAAAAATGTCCCTTAGCTAGGGTCTCAGTAATATGTTCAAGGTGGCCTTTGAGGCTCTAATTACTTCCAGTGTTACAGTTGCTGCCAGCTTTTCTTTTGGAAAAATGCAGCAAAGATTTGGTAATTCTCGCTTGGCTCCCCACTTTCTGCCAGGGCGAGTGGCTTCAAACTGACGCCATTTTCCATGGGGAAAATGAAGTGATGTCTCCCGGGTCTGGGTATTAATGACAGGTGGCTTTTGGGGCTCTAAGGACTTGCTAGCTCCTAGATGCTGGCAGCTTTAGTTGTGGAGGAATCCAGCAAAATTTACAAATTTCACAAGGGAACAATGCAGATGGCCAGGGCGAGTGTCCTCAAACTGACCCCATTTTCCATGGGGAAAATGAAGTCATTGGCCCAGGGTCTGGGTATCAGATGAAAGGTGGCATCTGGGGCTCTAAGGACTTGCAGGGTCCTAGTTGCTGGCAGCTTTCAGTTTGAAGAATCCAGCACTGTTTGTAAATTTCTTGCTTGGCACAGCCCTGCCTGCCAGGCCATGTGGCCAGAAATGAAGGCCATTTTGCATGGGAAAAATGTCCTTTACCCAGGGTCTCAGTAATATGTTTAAGGTGGCCTTTGAGGCTCTAAGTACGTCCAGGTTTCTAGCTGCTGCTAGCTTTTCTTTTGGAAAAATCCAGTAAAAATTTGGTAATTCTAGCTTGGCTCCCCACTTTCTGCCAGGGGAGTGGCCTCAAACTGCCGCCATTTTCCATGGGGAAAATGAAGTGATGTCTCCAGGCTCTGGGTATCAATGACAGGTGGCTTTTGGGGCTCTAAGGATTTGCTAGCTCCTAGATGCTGGCAGCTTTAGTTGTGGAGGAATCCAGCAAAATTTACAAATTTCACAAGGGAAGAATGCAGATGGCCAGGGCGAGTGGCCTCAAACTTACCCCATTTCCTTGGGGAAAGAAGTCATGTCCCCAGGGTCTGGCTATCAATTATAGGGGACCTTTGGGGCTCTAAGGACTTGCAAGCTCCTAGTTGCCGGCAGCTTTAGTTATGGAAGAATCCAGCAACGCTTAAAAATCTCTCATTGGGCACTGCCCTGTTAGCCAGGGTGAGTGCCTGGAAACGGAGGCCATTTACCATGGGGAAAAAGAAGTCCTTTCCCCAGGGTCTGGGTGTCAGATGAAAGGTGGCCTTTGGGGCTCTAAGGACTTGCAGGGTACTACTTACTGGCAGCTTTAGATTTGGAGAAATCCAGCAAAGATTGCAAATATCTTGCTAGGCACCACCCTATTGGTCAGGGTGAGAGGCCAGAAATGGAGGCCATTTTCCATGGGGAAAATGAATTCATTGGCCCAAAGTCTGGGAATCAGATGAAAGGTGGCATCTGGGGCTCTAAGGACTTGCAGGGTCCGAGTTGCTGGCAGCTTTCGTTTTTGAGGACTCCAGAACAGTTTGGAAATTTCTTGCTTGGTACAGCCCTGCCTGCCAGGCCATGTGGCCACAAATGAATGGGAAAAATGTCCTTTTCCCAGGGTCTCAGTAATATGTTCAAGGTGGCCTTTGAGGCTCTAAGTACTTCCAGGGTTCTAGTTGCTGCCAGCTTTTCTTTTGCAAAAATCCAGGAAAGGTTTGGTAATTCTAGCTTGGCTCCCCACTTTCTACCAGGGTGAGTGGTTGCAAACGGAGGCCATTTCCCATGGGGAAAAAAAGTCCTTTCCCCAGGGTCTGGGTGTCAGATGAAAGGTGGCCTTTGGGGCTCTAAGGACTTGCAGGGTACTTCTTACTGTCAGGTTTGGATTTGGAGAAATCCAGCAAAGATTTCAAATGTCTTGCTGGGCACCACCCTATTGGTCAGGGTGAGAGGCCTGAAATGGAGGCCATTTTCATGGGGAAAATGAAGTCATTGGCCCAGGGCCTGGGCTTCAGATGAAAGGTGGCATCTGGGGCTCTAAGGTCTTGCAGCGTACTCGTTGCTGGCAACCTTCGTTTTGGAAGAATCCAGTACAGTTTTTAAATTTCATGCTTGGCACAGCCCTTCCTGCCAGGTCAAGTGGCCACAAATGAAGGCCATTTTGCATGGGAAAAATGTCCTTTAGCTAGGGTCTCAGTAATATGTTCAAGGTGCCCTTTGAGGCTCTAAGTACTTCCAGGGTTACAGTTGCTGCCAGCTTTTCTTTTGGAATAATCCAGCAAAGATTTGGTAATTCTAGCTTGGCTCCCCACTTTCTGCCAGGGCGAGTGGCCTCAAACTGCCGCCATTTTCCATGGGGAAAATTAAGTCATGTCTCCAGGGTCTGGGTATCAATGACAGGTAGCTTTTGGGGCTCTAAGGACTTGCAAGCTCCTAGATGCTGGCAGCTTTAGTTGTGGAGGAATCCAGCAAAATTTACAAAATTCACAAGGGAACAATGCAGATGGCCAGGGCGAGTGGCCTCAAACTTACCCCATTTTCCATGGGGAAAATTAAGTCATGTCCCCAGGGTCTGGCTATCAATTATAGGTGACCTTTGGGGCTCTAGGGACTTGCAGGCTCCTAGTTGCCGGCAGCTTTAGTTGTGGAGGAATCCTGCAACGCTTAAAAATTTCTCATTGGGTACTGCCCTGTTAGCGAGGGCAAATGGCTGCAAAGAGAAGCCATTTTCCATGGGAAAAGGAAGTCCTTTCCCCAGGGTCTGGGTGTCAGATGAAAGGTGGCATCTGGGGCTCTAAGGACTTGCATGGTCCTAGTTACTGGCAGCTTTCGTTTTGGAGAAATCCAGCAAAGATTGCAAATTTCTTGCTGGGCACCACCCGGTTGGTCAGGGTGAGAGGCCAGAAATGGAGGCCATTTTCCATGGGGAAAATGAAGTCATTGGCCAAGGGTCTGCGTATCAGATGAAAGGTGGCATCTGGGGCTCTAAGGACTTGCAGCGTCCTAGTTGCCAGAAGCTTTTGTTTTGGAGGAAATCAGCCAAATTCGCAAATTTCACAGAGGGAACAATGCAGATGGCCAGAGCGAGCGGCCTCAAACTGTCGCCATTTTCCATGGGGAAAATGAAGTTCTGTCTCCAGGGTCTGGCTGTCAATGACGGGTGGCTTTTGGGGCTTTAAGTATTTGCAAGCTCCCAGTTGCGGGCAGCTTTAGTTGTGGAGGAATCCAGCAAAGTTTAAAAATTTCTCACTGGGCACTGCCCTGTTGGCCAAGGCAAATGGCTGCAAAGATTGACCATTTTGCATGGGAAAAAGAAGTCCTTTCCCCAGGGTCTGGGTGTCAGATGAAAGGTGGCCTTTGGGGCTCTAAGGACTTGCAGGGTACTTCTTACTGGCAGCTTTAGATTTGGAGAAATCCAGCAAAGATTGCAATTTTCTTGCTGAGCACCACCCTCTTGGTCAGGGTGAGAGGCCAGAAATGGAGGCCATTTTCCATGGGGAAAATGAATTCATTGGCCCAAAGTCTGGGAATCAGATGAAAGTGGCATCTGGGGCTCTAAGGACTTGCAGGGTCCGAGTTGATGGCAGCTTTCGTTTTTGAGGAGTCTAGCACAGTTTTAAATTTCTTGCTTGGTACTTCCCTGCCTGCCAGGCCAAGTGGCCAGAAATGAAGGCCATTTTGCATGGGAAAAATATCCTTTAGCTAGGGTCTCAGTAATATGTTCAAGGTGGCCCTTGAATCTCTAAGCACTTCCAGGGTTACAGATGCTGCCAGCTTTTGTTTTGGAAAAATCCAGCAAAGATTTGGTAATTCTCGCTTGGCTCCCCACTTTCTGCCAGGGCGAGTGGCCTCAAACTGACGCCATTTTCCATGGGGAAAATGAAGTGATGTTTCCAGGGTCTGGGTATCAATGACAGGTGGCTTTTGGGGCTCGAAGGATTTGCAAGCTCCTAGTTGCCGGCAGCTTTAATTGTCGAAAAACCGAGCAAAGGTTAAAAATTTCTCACTGGCACTGCCCTTTTGGCCAAGGTATATGGCTGCAAATGAAGGCCATTTTCCATGGGAAAAACAAGTGCTTTCCCCAGGGTCTGGGTGTCAGATGAAAAGTGGCTTTTGGGGCTCTCAGGACTTGCTAGCTCCTAGATGCTGGCAGCTTTAGTTGTGGAGGAATCCAGCAAAATTTACAAATTTCACAAGGGAACAATGCAGATGGCCAGGGCGAGTGGCCTCAAACTGACCCCATTTTCCATGGGGAAAATTAAGTCATGTCCCCAGGGTCTGGCTATCAATTATAGGTGACCTTTGGGGCTCTAAGGACTTGCAAGCTCCTAGTTGCCGGCATCTTTAGTTGTGGAAGAATCCAGCAACGCTTAAAAATTTCTGATTGGGCACTGCCCTGTTAGCCAGGGCAAATGGCTGCCAAGAGAAGCCATTTTGCATGGGAAAAGGAAGTCCTTTCCCCAGGGTCTGGGTGTCAGATGAAAGGTGGCCTTTGGGGCTCTAAGGACTTGCAGGGTCCTCGTTACTGGCAGCTTTAGTTTTGGAGAAATCCAGCAAAGATTTCAAATTTCTTGCTGGGCACCACCCTCATGGTCAGGGTGAGAGGCCAGAAATGGAGGCCATTTTCCGTGGGGAAAATGAAGTCATTGTCCCAGGGTCTGGGTATCAGATGAAAGGTAGCATCTGGGGCCCTAAGGACTTGCAGGGTCCTAGTTGCTGGCAGCTTTCGTTTTGGATGAAATCAGCCAAGTTTGCAAATTTCACAGAGGGCAACAATGCAGATGGTGAGGACGAGTGGCCTCAAACTGACTCCATTTTCCATGGGGAAAAGTGTGACTTTGGTCACAAGGGTTTTCAGGATGAAGAGATGAGAATGTTGACTCCATGATCAGTAGGCTTGATTTATTATTTCATGATATATGTTACATTAGGTCTATACTAAAAAGTAATAGAAAGGAAAAGGTTTCTTCAGCAGCTAGCTAAGCTAAGAATAGAAATGAATGAATAACAAAGATCTGTGTCTCAGACAGAGCAAGAGCCAGCTCTGCCATGAGTGGTCAAGAAATCCAAACACCCACAGGAGACCAATCATGGGTCTACCTGTTGCATTCCACAGCAGCAGATAACCATTTTTTACTTTGGTTACTGAAACTGCAGCTTCTCACAAGGAAAAATCCTAAGAAAGGATTTTTCATGAAAGATGTCTGCGACATGTCATCTTTTTTTATTTAGTTAAATTAAAAGGAAAAATTGTTTGTAATTTTCTCTGCTGTACTCACGCCGAAGAAAAAGACAAACACTTGACAGGTTATCTGTTGCCAATCAAACTCCACTCAAGTGCTCCTGTGGAATGCACTGGGAATTTCTTCACCTGTAGAACATAAAATTCTATCATATTATAAAACAATTCTATAATATAAGAAAATGCCAAAACAATGCAAAGAAAATTCAAGTCTAAGCAGCTGAGTTTCAGGAAAAGTCCATGGCTTGAAGATGTTCCTCTTTTTCATATCTGAAAGTTTCTTTTGGTCCTGAAACAGGCTTGCTACAGAAAAGTCCATCAATAGTTATCAATAGTCCATTGAAAGTCTTCAAACAATTTTCAGAAAATTAGAAAATTTCTGAAATGTCTTGCCACAGCCCTTCATTGAACAACTTGGGCTGAAGCCAATCCCTGCCTCGGAGCCTCTGAGCTGCTGCCAGCTCTTTCACCCTTTTTTACTTAAGTAATTTTTTTTTTTTTTTTTTTTTTTTTTTTGTCTTGTTGGAAAGAGCAGCAGCAGCAGCAGAGGAGCCAGAGAGAGGCCCTTGGGGGCCCTGGCCCATGTGGAAGGATCAGGAACCCCAGACCTGGCCCACAGAAAGGTGGCCCAGGACCAGAAGGGGGAAGCAAAGCCCCCAAACCCAACAGGAGGCCGGGAGGTGGCCCTGGCCCAGGCAACCAAGGCAGACAGCCCAGGCCCAGCCCCCGAGGCAGGCTCTGCATTGGCACAGACCCGCACCCTGCTGCCAGTACAATGGCAGAAGGGGTGACCAAACGCTTCCTTTCCCCAAAATCACCGAGGCATGCCGGCAATGGGAAGACAGAAACTGTCCCGAGAAACTTCGTCTCGGGTCTGGGGATGTCCTTTCCCCACAGCAGACAAGCGATGCTCGCTTCCTGCTGTGCCCTCTGCCTCTGCAATGCAAATGCAACAGGTGTTCCTCCCATCTGCCTCACAGCACCACCTCCACCCCCTCTGGGCTGGGGACCAGGGGCAGAACTTTCGGGACCCACCTCCCCCTCGCCGCTGGGGCGCATGAGGGGCGGCAGAGAGATTCGCATCCCCCAGGGGAAACCCCGGACCAAACACCCCCAAACCCGCCAAGTATGCTGATCTTGAAAACAGGCAGCCAGGCTGCACCCACAGCCAGCTGTCGGGCCATGCCTCCTCCACGGAAGGACAGGCTGACGCCCTCTTCCCCTGTCCCAGCTCCCCCCGTAGGGGCAGCCCCGGGACAACCCGAAAAACTCGGGGAGGAAGTCACGCTGGATGCAGGAGGCGCCGCTGCAGCTGCCGCCGGCTCCAGGGCAGCCTCTGACGCAGACACGGAGGACGGAGTCCCCGCAGGGGCGGGCAGCGGGGCTGCCTGGGGAGGCAGCGGGGGCGGCACGGGGTCGGCAGCTTCTTCTGCGCCGGACATCGGCTGCAGAGGCGCAATCGCAGAAGGCAGCGAGACGGCCGGGGGGAGCGGTGGATCGCTGTTGCCCAGCAACATCGGCGCAGCCGCGGGAAGCGGTGTCTCTGAGGCCTCAGATGCAGGCAGGGAAGCCGGCGGAACCACGGCCGGAGCGCCCACAGGCTCTGCTGGAGGGGCGGCCGCATGAGGGGCCACGCAGGGAACCGCCCGCACCCGCGGGGCGGGTTGAGGCGGCGCTCGGGGCGCTGGCCGGGGCGGTGCTCGCGGCGCCAGCCGGGGCGGCGCCGCCCAGTCCCATCCCCCCTGAGAGCAACGGGAGGGGGGGGGAAACGGCTCCATCTGAGCATGCTCTGAAGACGCAGTAAAAAAAACTTCGGCTGCGGGCGAAACTTCGCCCCCCCACTGTGGTTCAGGGGGGCTGGAAAGCAGCAGATCGTCCCCCTCCAAAGGGTCTTCCCCCGGAACTGGGGGGAACGGGGCTTTCCCCTTGCAGTAAGCAATCCAGGGAAAAACAGCTGCTCTCCGTTTCAAGACTAGAAAGAGCTTCAAAAGGGTTGGATAAATCGAGGGGCATCCGAACCCACGGTATAAAAAGAATTGGAAAATGGAGCCCATACACTCCCAGACAAACACATCGAGGGCATATAGCACATTCGTAAAAAACCCAAAGAGCTTTGCCCATCGAAAAAACTCATGGAGATCTGTCTCCAACAGGAGAATTCTGTCCTCTTCACCCCATTTTTGCCAGAGGGCAATAAGTTTCTCCTCTGAAGGGGAGAATGGAACCTCATCCTCTAGGGGAGGAGTTCTCCAGATGAGCAGCCACAAACTGCGAATGGCCTCATCTTTAGGAGGGGAAAAACCAACAGTACCTTGTGACAGTGTCCAGGGCTCTCTGGCTATCTGCACGGTGCTGCTGAGCTTTCCGAACATCTTCCTGGAGGCTTTTCAGAAGGTTCTCTTTGTGGTCAGCCTTGCTGTGAACTCTGTCCAAATTCGGATCTTCAGTTCTTCAGCTCCTGGCTAGAATCCACTTCTGTGGTCACTTGTGAAGCAACCATCAATGCCACACATTCAGGGTTTACCCAGTGTAGCAATGCTCCTCTGGTGGTCTCACCAAGTGATGATTGTCCTCCTCAGTCGAGGGTCACCAATTGTGACTGTGGTCACAAGAGTTTTCAGGATGAAGAAGAGATGAGAATGTTGACTCCATGATCAGTAGGCTTGATTTATTATTTTATGATATATGTTACATTAGGTCTATACTAAAAAGCAATAGAAAGGAGAAGGTTTCTTCAGCAGCTAGCTAAGCTAAGAATAGAAAAGAATGAATAACAAAGATCTGTGTCTCAGACAGAGCAAGAGCCAGCTCTGCCATGAGTGGTCAAGAAACTCAAACACCCACAGGAGACCAATCATGGGTCTACCTGTTGCATTCCACAGCAGCAGATAACCATTGTTTACTTTGGTTACTGAAACTGCAGCTTCTCACAATGAAAAATCCTAAGAAAGGATTTTTCACGAAAGATGTCTGCGACAGAAAAGAAGTCATGTCCCCAGGGTTGGGGTATCAATGAAAGGTGGCCTTTGAGGCTCTAAGGACTTGCAAGCTCTTGGTTGCCGGTGGCTTTAGTTGTGAAGGAATCCAGCAAAGTTTAATAATTTCTCACTGGGCACTGCCCTGTTGGCCAAGGCAAATGGCTGCAAAGAGTGGCCATTTCCCATGGGAAAAAGAAGTCCTTTCCCCAGGGTCTGGGTGTCAGATGAAAAGTGGCCTTTGGGGCTCTCAGGACTTGCAGGGTACTACTTACTGGTAGCTTTAGATTTGGAGCAATCCAGCAAAGATTTCAAATTTCTTGTGGGCACCACTCTATTGGTCAGGGTGAGAGACCAGAAATTGAGGACATTTTCCATGGGGAAAATGAAGTCATTGGCCCAGGGTCTGGGTATCAGATGAAAGGTGGCATCTGGGGCTCTAAGGACTTGCAGGCTCCGAGTTGCTGCCAGCTTTCGTTTTTGAAGAATCCAGTACAGTTTGTAAATTTCTTGCTTGGCACTGCCCTGCCTGCCAGGCCAAGTGGCCAGAAATGAAGGCCATTTTGCATGGGAAAAATGTCCCTTAGCTAGGGTCTCAGTAATATGTTCCAGGTGGCCTTTGAGTCTCTAAGTACTTCCAGGGTTACAGTTGCTGCCAACTTTTGTTTTGGAAAAATCCAGCAAAGATTTGGTTATTCTAGCTTGGCTCCCCACTTTCTGCCAGGGTGAGTGGCTGCAAACGGAGGCTGTTTCCCATGGGAAACAGAAGTCCTTTCTCCAGGGTCTGGGTGTCAGATGAAAGGTGGCCTTTGGGGCTCTAAGGACTTGCAGGGTACTACTTACTGGCAGCTTTAGATTTGGAGAAATCCAGCAAAGATTGCAAATTTCTTGCTGGCACCACCCTTTTGGTCAGGGCAGGAGGCCAGAAATGGAGGCCATTTTCATGGGGAAAATGAAGTCATTGGCCCAGGGTCTGGGTATCACACGAAAGGTGGCATCTGGGGTTCTAAGGACTTGCAGGGTCCTAGTTGCTGGCAGCTTTCGTTTTGGAAGGATCCAGCACAGTTTGCAGATTCCTCACTTAGCACTGCCCTGCCTGCCAGGCCAAGTGGCCAGAAATGAAGGCCATTTTGCATGGGAAAAATGTCCTTTACCCAGGGTCTCAGTAATATGTTCCAGGTGGCGTTTGAGGCTCTAAGTACTTCCAGGGTCCTAGTTGCTGCCAGCTTTTCTTTTGGAAAAATCCAGCAAAGATTGCATCATTCTAGCTAGGCTCCCACTTTCTGCCAGGGTGAGTGGCTGCAAACGGAGGCCATTTCCCCTGGGAAAAAGAAGTCCTTTCCCCAGGGTTTGGGTGTCAGATGAAAGGTGACCTTTGGGGCTCTAAAGACTTGTAGGGTACTACTTACTGGCTATAGTAAAGGAAATGTATTGTATTTGAATATCTGTATAGAGGCTTTGCCTCAGAGGTCCTGGTTGTCCTTGATGGGCTGCAGCTGTGACCATTGAAGAGAACTGGGATAAAAGGGGGCGGGTTAGCCATTCAGGGAGAGCCTTGAAGGAGCCTTCAACTTGGAAAGAATAGCCTGCAGATGAAAGTGTCTGTGCTGTGAAGATCTGCAGCCATAAGAACACACCGAGGCGGTATGGACTTTAGAAATCTGATAACAGTATTATGGGACTCTAGACCAGGAGGACAACAACAACTGGCAGCTTTAGATTTGGAGAAATCCAGCAAAGATTGCAAATTTCTTGCTGGGCACTACCCTATTGGCCAGGTCGAGAGGCCAATAAAGGAGGCCATTTCCCATGGGAAAAAGAAGTCCTTTCCCCAGGGTCTTGGTGTCAGATGAAAGGTGGCCTTTGGAGCTCTAAGGACTTGCAGGGTCCTAGTTGCTGGCAGCTTTACTTTTAGGGAAATCCAGCAGAATTTTCAAATTTCCTTCTTGGCACCAGACTTTCTGCCCGGGCATGTGGCCGCAGAGGGATATCATTTCTATGGGAAAAAGAAGTAATTTGCCCATGATCTGGGTATCAACAGAGAGGTGATGTTTGGGGCCCTAAGGAGTTGCAAGCTCCTCGTTGCCAGCAGCTTTAGTTTTCGAGAAAATCAGCAAAGTTTGCAAATTTCACACCGGGAACGATGCAGATGGCCAGGGTGAGTGGCCTCAAACTGACCCCATTTTCCAAGGGGAAAAGAAGTCATGTCCCCAGGGTCTGGGTATCAATGAAAGGTGGCCTTTGAGGCTCTAAGGACTTGCAAGCTCTTGGTTGCCGGCAGCTTTAGTTGTGGAGGAATCCAGCAAAATTTGCAAATTTCTCACTGGGCACTGCCCTGTTGGCCAGGGCAAATGGCTGCAAAGAGAGGCCATTTCCCATGGGAAAAAGAAGTGCTTTCCCCAGGGTCTGGGTGTCAGATGAAAGGTGGCGTTTGGGGCTCTAAGGACTAGTAGGGTACTACTTACTGGCTATAGTAGAGGAAATGTATTATATTTGAATATCTGTATAGAGGCTTTGCCCCACAGGTCCTGGTTGTCCTTGATGGGCTGCAGCTGTGACCATTGCAGAGAACTGGGATAAAAGGGGGTGGGTTAGCCATTCAGGGAGAGCCTTGAAGGAGCCCTGAACTGGGAAAGAACAGCATGCAGAAGAAAGCATCTGTGCTGTGAAGATCTGCAGCCATAAGAACACACCGAGGAGGTATGGACATTAGAAATCTGATAACAGCATTATGGGACTCTAGAGAAATAGAACAACAACAACTGGCAGCTTTAGATTTGGAGAAATCCAGCAAAGATTGCAAATGTCTTGCTGGGCACCACCCTATTGGTCAGGGTGAGAGGCCAGAAATGGAGGCCATTTTCCATGGGGAAAATGAAATCATTGGCCCAGGGTCTGGGCTTCAGATGAAAGGTGGCATCTGGGGCTCTAAGGACTTGCAGGATCCTAGTTGCTGGCAGCTTTCATTCTGGAAGGATCCAGTACAGTTTGTAGATTCCTCGCTTGGCACTGCCCTGACTGCCAGGCCAAGTGGCCACAAATGAAGGCCAGTTTGCATGGGAAAAATGTCCTTTACCCAGGGTCTCAGTAATATGTTCAAGGTGGCGTTTGAGGCTCTAAGTACTTCCAGGGTCCTAGTTGCTGCCAGGTTTTGTTTTGGAAAAATGCAGCAAAGATTTGGTAATTCTAGCCAGGCTCCCACTTTCTGCCAGGGTGAGTGGCTGCAAATGGAGGCCATTTCCCATGGGAAAAGGAAGTCCTTACCCCAGGGTCTGGGTGTCAGATGAAAGGTGGCCTTTGGGGCTCTAAGGACTTGCAGGGTACTTCTTACTGGCAGCTTTAGATTTGGAGAAATCCAGTAAAGATTGCAAATTTCTTGCTGGCACCACCCTATTGGTCCGGGTGAGAGGCCAGAAATGGAGGCCATTTTCCATGGGGAAAATGAAGTCATTGGCCCAGGGTGTGGGTATCAGATGAAAGGTGGCCTTTGGGGTTCTAAGGACTTGCAGGGTCCTAGTTGCCAGCAGCTCTAGTTTTTGAAGGATCCAGCACAGTTTGAAGCTTTCTCACTTAGCACTGCCCTGCCTGCCAGGCCAAGTGGCCACAAATGAAAGCCATTTTCATGGCTTTACCCAAGGTAAATGTCCTTTACCCAAGGTCTCAGTAATATGTTCAAGGTGGCCTTTGAGTCTCTAAGCACTTCCAGGGTTACAGTTGCTGCCAGCTTTTCTTTTGGAAAAATCCAGGAAAGATTTGGTAATTCTAGCTAGGCTCCCCACTTTCTTCCAGGGTGAGTGGCTGCAAACGGCGGCCATTTCCCATGGGGAAAAAGAAGTCTTTTCCCCAGGGTCTGGGTATCAGATGAAAGGTGGCCTTTGGGGCTCTAAGGACTTGCAGGGTCCGAGTTGCTGGCAGCTTTCAGTTTGAAGAATCCAGCACAGTCTGCAAATTTCTAGCTTGGCACTGCCTTGCCTGCCAGGCCAAGTGGCCACAAATGAAGGCCATGTTCCGTGGGAAAAATGTCCTTTACCCAGGGTCTCAGTAATATGTTCAAGGTGGCATTTGAGGCTCTCAGTACTTACAGGGTTCTAGTTGCTGCCAGCTTTTCTTTTGGAAAAATCCAGTAAAGATTGCACCATTGTAGCTTGGCTCCCCACTTTCTTCCAGGGTGAGTGGCTGCAAACGGAGGCCATTTCCCATGGGAAAAAGAAGTCCTTTCCCCAGTGTCTGCGAATCAAACGAAAAGTGGCTTTTGGGTCTTTATGGATGTGCGGGGTCCTAAGTTACTGACAGGTTTTGTTTTGGGGAAATCTGGAAGCATATCCTCATTTATACCTCGGTAGCGCCGTGTTCACACGGATTGAGTCTCTGCAAACTGACGCCATTTTCCATGGGGAAAAGGAGTCCTCTCCCCAGGGTCCTGGTTTACAGATGAAAGGTGGCGTTGGGGCTCTAAGTACGTGCAGGGTCCTACTTGGCGGCAACTTTAGTTTTGGAGAAATCCAGAGGAGTGTGCCCTTTCTAGCTTGGCACTGCCCTTTCCGGAAGGGCCTGTGGCTGCAAACCGAGCCCTGTTTCCATAGGAATAAGTAGTCATTTACCACTGTCTGGGTATCAGATGAAAGGTGGCCTATGAGGGTCTTCGGCCTTGATGGTTCCTCGTTGCTGGCAGCTGTGTTTTGGAAAAATCCAGCAAAGTTTTGATATTTCTAATCCAATGCTGCCCTGTCAATCAGGACGTGAATCTGCAAACTGAGTCCATTTTCCATGGATAAAAGAAGTCCATTCCCCAGGATTTGTGTATCAGATGAAAAGTGGCCTTTGGGGCTCTTCAGTCTTGCACAGTCCCAGTTGCTGGCAGCTTTACTTTTGTAGAAATACAGAAAAATTTGATAATTTTTTCCTTGGTACCGCCCTGTTGTCAAGGACGAATGGCTTCAAACTCAGCCTATTATCCATGGAAATAAGAAGTCTTTTCGCCAGGGTATGTGTATCAGTTGAAAAGTGGCCTTTGAGTCTCTAAGGACTTGCCTGGTCCTAGTTGTTGGCAGATTTAGTTTTGGAGAAATCCAGCTAAGTTTTCCAATTTCTAACCTGGCACCACCCTGTCAGTCAGGGTGAGATGCTGCATGCAGAGGCCATTTTCTGGGGCTAAAAGAAGTCATTTCCACAGGGTTTGGGTATCACTTGAAAAGTTTCATTTGGGGCTCAGAGGACTTGCAGGGTCCTAGTTGCTGGCAGCTTTAGCTTAGGAGAAATCTAGCAAAGTTGACCAATTTCTAAACAGTCTCCACCCTTTCAGCCACATGAATGGCTTCAAACAGAGCCTATTCTCCATGGAAAAAAGAAGTCATTTCCCCAGGGTCTGGGAATAAGTTTAAAGGTGCCGTTTGTGGCTCAGAGGACTTGCAAGGTCCTAGTTGCTGGAAGCTGTAGTTTTGGAGAAATACAGCAAATTCGCAGATTTCAAACCAGGCGTTTCCCTGTCGGTCAGGACGAGTGGCCTCAAACAGAGCCCATAATCCATGGAAAAGAAAAAGTCTTTTCCCCAGGGTCAGGGCATCAGATGAAGGGTGGCGACTGGGGCTCTAAGAACTTGCACGGTCTTAGTTGCTAGCAGCTTTAGCTTAGGAGAAATCCGGTCAAGTTTGCCAATTTCTAACCTGGTGCTGCCCTGTCCACCAGGATGAGTGGCCTGCAAATTGATGCTATTTCCCATGTGAAAACGAAGTCCTTTCCACACAATCTGTGTATCAGATGAAAAGTGGTCTTTGGGGCTCTTCGGCCTTGTGGGATCCTAGTTGCTGGCAGCTTTAGGTTTGGAGAAATACAGAACTGTTTGTCAATTTCTAAACTGTCGCCGCCATGTCGGTCAGGACGAGTGGCCTCAAACGGACCACATTTTCCATGGGAAAATGAAGTCTTTTCCCCAGGGTCTTGGCATGAGATGAAGGTTGATGACTGTGGCTCAGAGGGCTTGCAGGGTCCGAGTTGCTGTCAGTTTTACTTTTGGAGAAATACAGCAAAGTTTGTCAAATTTTAAACAGTCGCCGCCCTGTCGGCCAGGACGAGTGGCCTCAAACGGAGCTTATTCTCCATGGAAATAGAAGTCCTTTCCCCAGGGTCTGGGTATCATTTGTAAGGTGACGTCTGGGGCTCTAAGGACTTGCAGGGTCCTAGATGCTGGAAGCTTTAGTTTTGGAGAAATTCAGTAAAATTTGCCAATTTCTAGCCTGGTCTCCGCCTGGTCCGTCCGGGCAAGATGCTGCAAACGGAGGCCATTTTCTGTGGGAAAAAGAAATCCTTTCCCCAGGGTCTGGGAATCATTTGAAAGGTGACATTTGGGGGTCTAAGTATTTGCAGGGTTCTACTTTGCTGGCAGCTTTAGTTTTGGAGAAATTCAGTAAAGGTTGCCAATTTCTAATGTGGTGCCGCCCTGTTGGCCAAAGCGAATGGCCTCAAACAGAGGTTAGTCATTCTTTCCTTGTTTTCAACCACTCAAAGAGCATAAATCAAATCTATTCAGAAGTTCTTGATCTGCGACAGTGACAAGCACTAGGCTGGTAAGAGTCAGTGGGCATCAGCAGATCCCCTATCACAGCAGGTGGCGGGCTGTTCTGGCAGGACTGATGTTTGAGGGGCTCGAATTCTGTGAAATAGAACATTTGAGGGATGGGAAACATGGAAACAGATTCTGAGCTTTCAACCCACCACATGAACAAGTAATAAGGCAGGTAATTTTCTGTGGAAATTTCTTTAGCCCTAGTGTTGTGGATGATGATTACTCTTCCTACCTCCTTTGGCCAGCTACCAGCGCAGACACGTTACTCCGCTTATGGACAGAAAACCAGAAGAAGGGATTTTTGACCAAAACACCTATCAGGACCTTAGAGTGTTTTTTGCTCCAAAATGTTTCAAGGCAGATAGGGAATCAATTCCATTTTCGACAGTGTGTTAAGAAGACAAGGTTGATAGTTGAAAGCCATGGGTTCTGTTTCTATATATGTTACTGATTGTGCTTATTATCTTAGTCGTGTAATATATATATTTGGTAGGGTTTTTTCTTTTTTCGTTTCCTTGTTTTCTTTTTCTTTTTTTTTTTTTTAATGCATCCTTGAGATAAAAGGCCAAAAGTACAGAAAAGTACTGTACGGTTAAAATACTTTTGAGATGCCTCATGCTGAAAAACTTGTAGCTGCTGCTAAGGCCCATTGGCCAATTCCTGCTTCATTTCTGAGAAGCTATAAAATTCCCATCTTTATTTTAGTTCTTACGATCTGTTGTTATGGTGGAGATGCAAAATAAGAACAACCATTTTTGAATCTGTAGGGATGTATTCACCATTTTTGTAGTTGCCTTTTCAGTTTCTGAGCCACTAATGAAAAAAAGGAGACGTATCTACACTGTTTTCAACCTGTAGACCATCCACTACAGTCCATGTACTCAGATTCAAAGGCAAACAATCCTGTTTGGCCTCATTGGGAGGAGTTATTTGCATTCAAAATACTAGACTAGTATTTGATTTCCACCAGCAGAGTCCATTGGGCAGCTCCTATCATCTGCATTTCAATATTAATCCTCCTCTATGTTTACTGTGCAAAGCTCTTTAAGAATGATGGTGTGCCCACTGTCTCACCAGCTGTGATGTTTGCAGCAAGTCTCCCACGGAAAGGAGCTGTAAAAAAGGCAAGCCAGGGCAGTGATTTCTGTTGCTCACTTGCAATACCCACAAATCAAAGCTATTTAGCCTAATTTAAGGCTGAAAAGGAATATGCCTTTAAAGGATTAAAGGCTGAAAAAGAACATGCCTTTTAAAAAAATCAGCATTCAATACTGCAGTTCAGTATTTGGGCCAAGAGCACATCCCACAGGCTGAGAGAATTAGGGCTGTTTAGCCTGGTGAAAAGGTTGCATGGAGACCTCACAACACCTTCCAGTATCTGAAGGGATGCAGGATAGGGACTCTTCATTAGGAACTCTGGAGACAGGACAATGGGCAATGGCTTCAAAAGGAAAGAGGGCAGGTTGAAATTAGATACTCGGAAGAAATTCTTCCCTGTGAGGGTGGTGAAGCACTGGCACAGACAGCCTGGAGAAGTTATGGACACCCCAACCTGGTGTTCAAGGCCAGGCTGGATGGGGCTCTGAGCAACCTTAGCAAGTAAAAGGTGTCCCTTCCCATGTCAGAGAACTAGATGGCCTTTAAGGTCTTTGTCTACCCCGGCCATTCTATGATCCTGTGATTCTGCTGTTGTAGCGTTCAGGATGGAGCGTGTTCTGCATGTTGGCCATTTCCAATACACCATTGGTTCCAGGTACCTTACACTAGCTTGCTCCCTGAAAATTCGGTCAGAATGAAGAACATCTCTATATATATTAGACACATAATAAATGAAGAAATGGGTTTGCACATTTGTCCACTGAGTTGTGGATGAGATTGCTGTGAAGTTTCATTTGGTTTTCTTGTTTGCTCATGAGGCCGACGGTCCTTGTGTCAGCTGCCTCAAAGGAAGCATTTGCCTCCTCCTCCTCCCTTCTCCCTCCTCCCTCTTTCAATTTCTTTCCCTTGACAATTTAATGTCGTTTTCCCTTTCATACCTGAAAATCCCTGCATGCTTCTGGTCTTTCTCCCTTTTCATGCAGATCTTCTTCCACCCCTGACAATCCATACTTTTCATACCATAAGGGCCTGCTTGCAGGCATAAAAGACTTTGATTCCTTATTATATCTATGGGAATTTAATTAATAGCTTCATGCCTTTTCATAGAAAGAGTAGGGAATTGATAGCTTGTTCCCGAAGTGCATTAGGAAGAGAATGAAACATGAATCATGTGGAGTGGAAAAGTTGCTATCCATTTTCTTCCAAGAACTACCCCAAATATGCAGGGGATAATGAAGCATGGGTAGATGGGTTTCCCTTCTAATGGAAGGAAACAACCACGCCACTTCATACAAGTCAGTCCTATAGAAGAGAGAAATTCACTTCTGGTAACATTGCAGGATTTGAATGAAGAGTCACACTCATTTGTTTCTTTGTTATCTGCTTGGCATGGAACACGCTGCTTGGAAGAGGGAAGTGACTAACAGGCATTCCACTTTACAAACACATATGTTTCTCTCTCCTGACACCTCAGCACAGAGCCCTCTTTGGCATGGTACTTCAAGGTAAGAAGGAGCGGGCAGAGGGCACTGCGAACAGACAGCAGTTTGCAGGTTATATAGGAAAGTAGACTGCCCCTTGAATGTGGTGCTAATACAAATTTCCACCAGTTTCAGGGGTACACTTCAGCCAAGCTTGTTGTCCTGGCACATTTTCTCTCTGTGAAATGCTTTGTGGTATGATCTGGACGACAAGAGACGCAGAATATGGGGCTATGTAGTTCTGAGAATGTAAGTGCCTGGCTCAAGCGTCCTTTGGCAGAAGCAGTGCACTAGAGCCGTTGGCTGCTGCCACAATGATCTGTGTGGGAAATAGATGCCTAATCCCCTCCGGGAGAGTAAAAGCAGGACCAATTACAAGAGTCGAAGAACGAAGCCACAGAGCACTGGGCTGGTGGCTGCAGCATACCAGCTGTAAAAGGAGCATGACTCTTACTGGCCTACCAACCAAACTCATGGTGGCAGTGGTAAGGACTAAAGTTCAGCAAGAGCTATTTGTGCTGCTACCTATGGCCTTTCCAACCCTTCTGTGGAAACAAATGTGCCTACCTTTAGGTTCCGAGATCCAGAGAACGCCAAGGTAGATGCGGTGGAGAAGGGAAGGACAGAGTGCGCTGTTTGTGTCAGTGTGGTGAGTTTGATGTGGCTTGTGTGGGGCAGGCTGAAGGTGCAGCCCAAGGCTTGCTTTTATTTCTAGAGCCTTTTCCTACACAAACAGCTGCTGGACGTTTGCAACAAAGATGTGAGAGTGAAAAATTGAGGGCAGGTCTATGTGGGAAAGAAGATACAAAGCATTGTGCGCAGTTTAAAAGCTGTTTAGAAAAAAAAGGAGTTACTTTGAGAACATCTTCTGTCTTGACACTTCCACCTGTGTGATCTTTAGCTGCTTTGGACATGGCCACAATGAAAGAATGTGAAAATATTTGCGCTGCCAATGTCAGTTTGCACAGGAAAGAGGGTAGGTTGGCAAATGCCTTCTGTCCTGGCACATCTGTCAGTCAGAAGCGCAGCTGAAAACGCTTGGCTGTAACAATAGCCTCTGTCACTTTGAGAGAATGTGCTGATGCTATATATTTATATGTATATATATCATTGAGAAAAAACGTGAGAATCGCTAGTATGTTTCATTTAGTTGAGAGACTGCAAAGGGACCGTTATGGCCAGCACTGTCTTTTTGTTGTAGAACTTTTTCTTTGAGAGCAGCCCCTGGACATTTTAAAGTGGTTTGGGATCTTCAAGAGTTAGAGGGCAAGATGGTACCTAGATCTTGAGGGAAAGTGCATATCTCCAGGGAGCTGGATGCATTTCAGTGGGTGAGAGTTACATGATGGGCATCTGATGGCCCAGAAAACGTTCTAAAATGAAGAGGCTGTGCTGCAATTGCCTTTTATTTTGAAGCTTCTAAACTGTGCAGACAACAATGGAAATGATTCCCCTCCCTTCTCTGCTACATGCAGGATCCCATTCTGTCAGTACCCGAGAGCCAGTATCCACAATGGAGCTCTTGTCCCTACACTGCTCCCACACGAACGGGGCTGGGCTAGAAAAGTGCTTGTCTTTTTCCTGGGCACTGTCAGTGCTCTTCTAAATAACCACACCACAGCATTGTCAATTCACAAAACAAGGACAAGCACTGAGCCCAGCTCGAAACCACCCCCAGGACCCAGCCAAGTCAGAAACGTCCCTGCTCTCCAATCAACTGTGTCAGGACAAAAGGATTTCACCGATCTTCCCCTTCCAAGTGGATACTCTTCTTTGCCCCACACTCAAAGGCCGACACCAGATCTTCTGCCCTAACAAGCTTTTTCTCTCTCATAGAGTCTGCTAACAAACTTGAAAACATTGGCTGAGCACTCAATAGAGCTCACAAAACTGTCAGTGAAGAAAGCTCTTTGGTGCCTATGATTTCAATTGTTCCCATAAAACTACAAACACACACCTTGCAATCACCACTTTCCTTCTCAGCTCTAGGTACCACCGTAAGCCTTCAATCTCTCAGAGTCAGGATCCAAATGGGATGGCACCAGGGACTGCTCACACAGTCCCTAAAGCTACAAGGGACAAAAACCTGTCCTGCAGAGGCCTGGCCTGGCCTCTGCATTCCCACTGACAGTTCAACAACTCTAACCCAGAGAACTGCCTATTGGGAAAAGCCTTTCAATTCACTGAGACCACCCAAAGTGGCCACCCAAACTTTGCCAAAGGGAGGAGGAACTAGAAGCCCATCTCAAAAGAAATGGCATCCCCTCCTCCAAAATCCAAAGCATCCAGGGCCTGATCCTCTACAAAGGTGTCAGACCACTGCTATTGGGCATTACCTGTGCGGGGCACTAGCTAGGCTGCACACCAAGACCCAGCGCAGCTCTTTACCTTGTCCAAAAGAAGTGTGCTGGCAGAATTTCAAGAAGGCTGCCTTGAGAAAGTGGAAAACACAGGCCAAATGGATTCTTTCAGGAAGGAGACTGCCTTCCAAAGATGGATACCGACTCCATGATTGTACAAATTGAGTCAGTGCTTCCAAACCAAATATGCCAGGATAGAAAGTTGCTGCCGCCCTTAAGCTGCACGACACAGCTTCTTATCTGCACCTCCAACACTGGGGCTAAGTTCTTTCCTTCCCATGAGAAAGCATTGCTGGTCTCCTTCAGGAACTTACCAAGCAAAAGTTGTATACCACGTCCAGTACTGACTCTGTCCAACAATGGCTCCTACACAGAAAGGACCAGGACAGAAATGTCTTGCTGGACTATACCTCCCCACAATACCTTATCATCTGCCCCACCAACATTGCGATCATATCTTTACTTCCCAAGCAAGGAAAGGCAGACTCTTGTAGTGTGATTTTTATACTTTGTAATGCTTTGAAGAAGTTTTGGGGGTTTTTCCCCATATTTTTCCCAAATGGTTTATCCCAGACTGTACTCCCCTCCCTTTACCTGTGTAATCCCTCTCCCTGGATGAGATCATCCTCAAACCCCCACCCTGGCTCCCTGTCAATCACTCAGAATCCCATCCCCTCCATCTAGAAGCTTCGCTCCAGGTCCTTGAGTGATTAGCCAGAGGCTAGGGGTCAGCCCCCCAAGCCTTGCCCCATACATGGTCCTAAATGTCCCCCAGTACCCATCCCGTAGGGTCACTTATTGTTTAGTAAAATGTAATCTACTTTCAGTTTCCACCTCCTTTTAAATGTAACCTTGGCACATCTTCCAGAGCTCTCAGCAGGAGGCCCCCTAAGGTGCAGGAGCTCCCCAGAGCCCCTGAATAAAACCTTGGATTAACACCTGTTAAGAGTTGGCCCTTTATCATTTACTGATGTCTCTGGTGTCTCTTCTGCTGCAAAGGCAACTAGCCTAGGTGCCCTCAGTACCCTCGGGGCACGAGAGAGTGTCTCCCTGCTGTCGGCCATGTTGGGGTTGTCCCCCTGGTGTCCGCCAACTTGGGACTGGCCGAGGGTTCCTGAGAGGCTCCCCAGAGGGACAGAGACAGCACTCCAAGTCACTTGGCTTTGCCTTGCCTCCAGTACCATGCCTAGTTTTCCTAGCCTACCCTACCCTAGTTTTGCTTGCTTGCCTATGGCTGCCTTGCCTAGCCCTTCAAATAACTTCCTGGCTTTGCTTTGCCTTGCCTACCACTCTTTGCCTTGCCTTCCATGCAGGTAAGGCAATGCAAAGCAAGCGTAGGCAATTGTAGGCAAGTCAAGGGAGAGGTTGGAAAGACTGAAGCCGTGAGGGGAAAGCAAATGGAATGGTAGGTGAGACAAGTCCCAGAAGTTAGAGGCAAGGCTGGGCATAGGAAGTAATGGTAACTGGAAGGGCTAGGCAAGGCCAAGCCCTGTAGGAAAACTGCAGGCGGGTCAAATGTGAGGCATGGGTATGCAAGGGAATGCAAAGCAATGGAGAATCAGCAGGACAAGGCAAGGAAACTGGTTGGTTGCCAAAGCAAGGCAAGTGGCAGGTCCATTCAAAGATTGCTGGTACACAAAAGTGGCCCGGACAGACTGCTCTGTCCAGCCTTGATCTTGCATGGGTCATGTCTAATCTGCACCTAAGACACTTAGGTTGCCTGCTTTCCTTTGTATGCAAAAGAACTGCCATTCTGCCCCTGAAGCCCAAGGGTGAAAGATGAACTTTGTGTCCAAAATTCAAGACATGGAAGGATAGATGTCAGAAGAAAGCTGTCAGGACAGATCGGTGTGTTTTCAGGTGACATCTCCAGGCTTCCTCTCACAAGCTCCTGAAACACTGGGGCCTTGAGAAAAAAAGCCAGTGGAAGCCTGGACAATACTAGGAGAAGCAGGCAGGGCAATGCAAGTTGAAGAAATTCCACAAAAAGAGAGGTGGTGAATTCCAGGTGGGGGACTGATGAGCAAGTTAATGCAACGCAAGGAAGGGGTTCAAGGACAAAGCAAGACAAGTGGTGGCTTTGCCAGGCAACACAAAAGAGAGGGAGACAAGGCAATAAGAGTCCTAGAAGGAGAAGGAAATGAAAGATTGGAGCTGGACAAATGGGAAGGAAAAGAAGGATAGGTGAGCAAGTCAATACAAGGCACTGGGTTGGTATGAAGGGCAAGGGAAGGACATGCATGGGTCAGGAAGGCAAGGGAAAAGAAAGGAATTGTCAGCAATGACAAGGAAATGCAAGATTGGGTAGGAAAGGCAAGGCAATGTGGGGGAGGGATAGGCAACGCAATGGGTATCTTAACAGGAAATGTACATGCAAACCAAGGCCAAGAGAAAAGTGGTAGAGAGGTCAAGGTGGGAAATAGGTGAGTGTGTGCAGCTAAGAAAGAAAGAAAGTGCGTAGGTCTCGTGTGTGTGTGTGTGTGAAGTTTGCAGGATGTAAAGCAAAGAAAGCTGTCTCTTGATTGTGGAGTGAATGGATGTTTTCAAAAGTAAGTGGCAAGGTCCAAGCAACCTTTTCATCCTGGTACATCTGTGTCTGTGAGACATAGTCAGAAACGTCTCCTTTTAGATTCAGTCTGCAAGCAGGACATAGAATGTGACTGTGTGAATAGCTGAGCAGGAAAGCACATCACATCAGCATGTTTCAACAGAAGCAGTTAGTGCGAGAAGGAGATGGACGTGTGGGACTCCAGCAATATGGCAATGCACTCAGCTGAGAAGCAAAGTGCAATGCCTCAGTGTGTGCTCTGAAAATAAAAGGCTGCAAGGAAAAAGCAAGGGGACAGGTCAGTGAAATCTTTCTGTCCTGGCACACTGAGCTGTTTGAGGGTGAACCGCTGTTAGGTTTCACTAAGGACTCAGCGACACGGAGAGGATGTGCTTGTCCATGTAGCTGAGAAGGAAAATGGGAATCGTACGTTTGGCAGAGTTTGTAGGCTGCGAGGAGAAGGTGACGGCCAGGCCTGGCTTTTGGCCGTGGCACTTGTTGCAAGGAAGAAGCTGCTGGATGGTTTAAGCTTTTGGGGATCTGCAAGAGTGAAAGACTATGCTGGTACCTCATAAAACTAATGCTTGTTGATCATCTGGCTGAATCTATGACATAAACCAAAAGTGAAATTTCTACCCATTCGCTTCAGTTTTGTCACCTTTTCATCCAACAGCCTGAGCTTTTTGAGGCTGCTGTCAAACCCCTTGCCTTGAAAGCTAGAAGTGTCTCAGTTCACCCACTAAGAAACGCGGAAAAGAGTTCAAGTCAATTTCAGAATTGCCCTGAGCAGAGCTGGTGTTTCGGTACCGTAAATTACCATTTTATTAGGCAAACATTTGAAATACACTAGCAGCTTCATCTTCTTGTCACTGCAGTCCTTGGAAGTTTTGCTATTTACTGAAACAGGAAACAGATCAAACACGAGAAGCTTAAGAATCCAAGCTTGCTAGCCATTGTGCAAATAACACTTGATGAATTCAAGATACCATTATAATATAGAGAATGGCTCTATGCAAGAAAATGGACGCGTTGTCCTTCACAGGGGCAGAAAACCTTTCTACGATGTGAACTCTGGGAGTAATCCATCATGCCTCAGTGTGCCGTGGCTGGTCAGAGAGCTACACGATGGGTCTCTGTGCGCATGGCACTCTCATTGTTCAAGGCCGCACATAAACTCCCCTCCTTACAGACATGCAAGTAAAGCCCACCGAAAATGCCGTTCTCCAGACAGCTTACTGAAACCAGCTAGGAGTTCCCAGCATCACGCTGGGCATTTCTGTCCACAGATGGCTTTGCTTTTAATGAACCAGAACAGAGCTGCGTTTTTCTAGTCTTTAGCTCTACTAAGGTATTTGATGTAACATGGCGAGAAAAAATCTCTTTTGACAATGATAAATAACAGAGGGGATAATGTACCTTTTGCTGCTATCTTCTTTTGCTGCTCCATTTTGCTTGCTTTGTTATTGCTTTCTGTCAAAGAAATGCCAGCAAAATCCCTCATCAAGTCCTGCTGTGAAGACAGACTGCCAGAAAGGTAGAGAAACTTTGAACCTTTTCAAGACCCTTGTAGCACATGTCTTGGTCAATTTGTATGCAGATCCTTTCTTCCAGCAGGACTTTTTTGCACCGTTAGCGCACATTGAACTGAATCCACTACAAAAGCAGTGAATAGAGAAATTGTTCTCTTTCCATTGGAATGGTGATAAAAATGCATATCAAATAAAAGCATTTTAGAGCAGCAGGAAGATTTTCTGTGTAGCTAGCAAATCATAAAAAGATGCATATTTACTGGTTGGGTTCCTTTCAGAATTTCAAAGAATTCCAGACAGAAAACACAGCTTAGTAAACTGCAAATCTAAATCACAGTATCTAGAAAGGTGACATGAAAAAGAGCAAGAGGAAGAAAACCAAAAGGAAAACCAAAGGAAGCCAGAAATAAGGCACAACTTCTCCTCCTTTTCCGCTTACTACAGTACCTTAGAAGTACCTTCAAGTGTCCTAACAGTCAGATAAGTAGAAAACTATGCCAAGAACAATTGTGGAAAACTGTGGAAAACCGTGCTATCCCCACAGAAACATAGGGTTTTCTTTCACGACGATTAAATCTGCATGCAATGCATACGGTAAGGGTACATTTTGTATATTCAAAAACAATTTTAAAATATTTCAAAATTGAAGGGACTGGTTATTTGTTTGTTTTGAATTACTTGGCTAAATGTGGTGCACGTTAAAATACTGCAGAGATGTGTTTCATTTTAGAGATGCCAACTGCAAAGGAGGGAAGCATTTTGTGTGCTTAAGAAAGTAAAGTATGGAGAGTGCTTTTGTTACTTCTTCAGAAGGTTAGAACATGTGTAAAAGATGCTAGCTGGGGACTTACAATTAATGAATTATTTACTGTCAGTAGGTCAAATGACATAAGCTTTCAAAAAGGAAAAGTAGTCTTATTCCACGGGCCAATTCTAAAGTAGATTAATAATTGTTAATTGCAGATTGAAGGAGGGAGGCCAACAAAAGAAAACACAACAATAATAATTAAACGCCCCCCTGTCTTCTGTGAAAAGTAAAGGCACAGACAAGAAAGAACAACCGCAAAATTCTCACTAGAAAAACGCACTTTATCTGGCCCGCATATTTTGTGCTACATTTCTTGCTGTTTTCTCATGCCAAACATCTTAAGCATTGAAGGTGTCCCTTTTCTCTTTCTGGAATACAGCTAGGAAGATGGTTGTGTCATTGCTGTCAAGCTGCTATTCTCAGAGGTGTCCAGCTGAAAGTCCTAGATCAACTGATTTGCTCTGTCACTTTAATATGGCATGACTTAACCACTTCCAGTTTCAGCACTTGAACTCGCCCAGCCCTACAATTCTTTGCCCCTTGAACGGGTATATAAGCCCCTTGGCAACTGGCCTTTTAAGTACATGAAATTATGCAGAAATTCACTATGAGATGATGCAAAATGAGTCACACCTGAAGATTAACTAGGGCATGCAAAGCAGAGAGGGGGGAATGAGAGCACCAGAGAGAGTACACAAGAAGAGAGTAATAGCTCCTTTTTTTCTGCAACAGGGCTAACACCATAGAAATCAAAATGAACACAAATCCTCCTAGGGCTAGTTCTTGCAAAAAACAAAGACTTCTTTTTGTGGTCACAGATCACAGCAAAATGCTGATGACAAAACGAGGCCATTAAGTCACATACAGTATGAAGCAGTATGAAAGAGGAAAGCAGCTGAGAGCGTCAACCCTGCTGAGTAGTTGTAATGTCAGTATTCCTCTTGACATTAGCAGAAATTTGAAATGTCTCTGAAAATTACAAAGGAGGCAGAAGAAAAGGGAGCAATGACTCCTCTGGCATAGTGTTTCCTAACAGGGATCTTCAAAATGTAAAGATTGTATCATCCTTTCAACTGAAGGAAGGTATTAAAACAATAGAAAGACTCTGGGCAGTGTACTTCTAGACAGAAAGGCCACTGATGGAAAACCGACTAAACTGGCACCAATGCAGCAGCATTGTATTAAAGCCCAGAAATGTTCACCGCTTCACTCTCAGCAATTCCGTTCATAGGGACACAGCAGCTCTGCAACATTCCTACTGATCATCTCCTTGGCAAACTGGGAGTGAGGGTCCCTAGTGATGCAGAGTCCCCAGGCAGGTGCAGAGGAGAGCTGCTTTTTTGCAAAAACCAGGCTTTTGAAGCACTCAGGCCTTTATCAATTCCATAGCTTTAAGCCATAACAAAATTCATTCAACCAACCATCATATGCCACGCTGTGAACAAATGACGATTCTAGAACTTGTTGCTCTACCTCTAATTCAGCAGCCTCACCGTCGCATAGTCCTTTTCTACTTAGCCAAAGTAACGGGCCTCGGCCCGAGGTCTTCCTTTTGTAAGCTTCTGCCTATATGCAGCAGCAAACCACTACTTTCTTCCATGCCAAGAGTTTAGGTAGATGATTTGCATCTGCCCTTCCAGTGAAACATAATGGGGAGAGAAAATCCTGTCGGAAATGTTCAGTCATTCAGTTTTCTAGACAGGCCAAATCAAAAGAAAAGCAAGCTATAGGATTGTGTACTTGCTCTGACAAAACACCTGTTGACCTCTCACAATGAACTAGCAGAAAACCAGCAAAAATAAGACTTGAGGCAAACAACCCTTTGAAGGGAATAAGGACATGATCAATAAGAACACATTTACAGGCAATTGAGATACTTGAAATGTCAGCAAAGGCTTGAGGGCAAAGGCTGAACGAATGGGGAAAGGTTACAAGAATCCCAAGAAAAACATGACCAAAGCTTAAAAGAATCCCAAGAAAAACATGGGCAACTGACCTGTTGAAGTCTTCAGTGGCTGCTGATTTAGATAAGCCATTCAAGTTAATTTACCTGTGCACCTTCCACTCCTTTTTCACCTGTCACCATCACAGGGTGAATTGTGACCATGGAATCACAATTCTTTCGATTCTGTTCTTAGCTTTAGGAGAGAACTACAGTAGCTGATGTACCTGTTACTGATGTGATACCCAGGAACACAGAGTTGACACATTTCATTCATATCCAATCACAACTAGCAATACTAAAAGGATAGGATTGGCCTCTTTTCATGATGCTTTTCTTATTTTACAGCCTGCTATGATTCTGGTGAAACTTTTTCATTAGCTTCTCTCCAAAAAAAAGAAAGTCCAATGTCCCTCCCTACTGGTGCAGGTTTACCATTTGGATTGACTAGTCTAAAAATGGAATTGGAACTAGCAGTATTTACTGTTTTAAGTGTCCAGTCCCTTCAATCTCAGGTTGATAAATGCCTAGATACTATTGGTGAAATACTCTGTTTCCCCCAAGAGCAGAGGCATGCAATTTAATCCAACTTTTTATAACAAACTCCAATAATACAGAATCCAGTCATACAAAAGAGTCACAAAGAAGCAGGAAGAATTATTGGACCATTTAGGGAAGCAAACTTCTCAGCTTTTGGAGTGAGCATAATCTGCTAGCTGAAGTAACAAACTTGTGGGCAGAAATGTCCCTACTACTGAGAAGTTGCTGAAAAGGGAACCACCTAAGCTGTGTGACTTTCCCTTTTCTATTCATTGGTCAAGCATAGTAGCCTAAAATTAATGGGGTCAATCAAAGACAAATGCTAATCTAGTGAGAGGTCTATGAAAAGTCCAAAACAAATCAGAGTTCTTCTTAGACAATGGAAATGGAAGCAGAGCTACCAATCTATTTCCTTGCAACAGATCTTTAAAACTCATTCCCTTTTAGTCATAACTAATGTATAGCCACCAGTACAATCAGGAAAAGATGAGACATACAGATGTCAGTAAGTGAAGGATTTGAAAGAACTATTCCCATTATTCATCATCTAGACTGTAACTCTATCATGAAAATCGGAACACTTTTAGTAAGTATCCCTTGTGGGAAATTCAGGACTCCTGGACAACGGAGCAAGAGAATTAAACAGAAGCCGTTGATTGTTGACATGATGCACTTACACATTCTAAATCTCTGCATTCTAACTCTCCAGGCCCGCATTTCTTATTGGTGCCTTTGTCTTGTTCACGCATTCTGCATGCACTTCTCAGAAGACGTGTTTGGTTACAGTCCAGGTGCTTTGCTGCCCCTCGTTATCCAGTTCTTGTGGTCTTTGAATTTGGTTTCTCAGCTTCTCTTTCTTATTTTAGCATGGCTTATGTCTTAGTAACCTTGATGAATTCCAGAGGGCCCGGAGAAAATTTTGATAAGAATGGTTCCAAGTTGGATGGCTTGTGCACCCTGTAGTCTAAGTGATTCAGATATATTGCTACAATTCCCCCTTTTTCTTCTTGCACCAGCCAGACCATTTCCACTGTACTTTCTTCCAAGAGGCTCTCCAGTTTCATTATGCATGGAATAACACAAAGCAATATAATAATGACTCCTAGTAATAATAAAGCTTCCTTTACGAGATCTTTCAAAAATCCAATTCTTTACCATCACTCAAACCATTCATGCATACCCCACCCATTCCCAATCAATTTCTTCATGTTATCTTCTCATTGTTTGAGTTTCCTGTGAATGACTGCAGAATGGTGAAACATGTTCATACAACACATTCCTTCAAAATCCTCACACTCGTGCCCATGTGCTAACAATGATAAATCGATAGGAGTTTTCTTTTGCAGTTTGCCATGTCTAATGATATCTACGTCACTGAGCAACTGATTTAAAACTGCTGAACTTGCCTTTAGTTGTTTGACCATTCAGCATCCCAACTTATTAGGCGTAGTCACAGCTTGCCCAGCAGCGACAACTGCCGTAACGAATGGCACTATTAACCTGGCTGAAACGCCGAAACCACTAAATAATTGAGACAATTGAGGTTTAAGCTTGTCCTTCTTTTTTCAGTTACGCGGAGGCGAAGAAGGGACTTCTGTCCGCACAGAGCATTGTGCCAGTCGTGGGGCACTCCGGACGCAGCTTCTGCTGAGAGACACCCGGGACCAGGCCTTAGATAAGGAGAGCTCTGTATCTCCGTCTTCGGCGTCTCTGGTGGCCTGTATCTTAGCAAAAAGCTTTTCCACTATGCCTCGCAAGGACAAACTCTGCCAGTAGAGCAAACATTCCTGATCGTGTTCTTGAAATGGCAGGAAGGTCTGCAGAGTGTTTAGAAAGAAGGAAAAGAAAGTTGTTCAAAACTCCCTCCATTCGAATGGTAATGTTATAGGAAAAGGCGGATTTGTGGTAAGGTACTTTTTTCTCTCAGTTGGAAAAGTGCGCAAACAATCCTAGTGTTGTGTGGCTTGGATCTTCGCCTTTTGGAAGCTGCCGCTCTCTCCATCTCCCGGAGGCGAAGAAGCGGCTTCTTTGTGCCCAGAGCATGGTGCCGGTCGCGGTGAGCTCCAGAACGCGGATTCTTCCGAAAGACGCCTGGGACCGGCAGTAAGCTACTGAGAGCTCCTTATCTCCGTCTTCTGCGTCTCTTGCCACCTACATCTTAGCAGAAAGCTTTTCCTCTATATCTCAAAAGGACAAAATGTGCCAGTACTTAAAACATCTCCAAACTTGTTCTGGAAGTTGCACGGATACCTGCAGAGTTTTCAGCAAGAAGGAAAAGAAAGTTGTCCTCTCACCTCCTCCCAAATTCGAACAGACAGAAGCACATTTCCTTCCCGTAAAAAATCCCGGTAATAGTTCCCAGAAGAATACCCTTTGACTGCGAGAACCAAGACCTATGTAAGAAAAAATAGTCCATTTTTTGAGACCCAATATCACACATCTCTGTGCAGGAGGAAGAGGGGTATCTGCGTGTGTGAATGGGAAGTGTAATCGCCAAAAAACTAGAGGCAATATTTAGTAACCAACATGTAATAAGTGTGGAAATAAATAATTTCCTGCTCTTTGTTGGATCATTTTTCTTAAATGTTAATTTGTTTTTAAAGATTTTCTAGTAATTTAAAAGATTCTTCTGTGTTTGTGAGAATAGAAATAGCCATAAAGCTTAATATGTAAAAGCAGGGTAATCTTTTGGACTTGATGATGACTATTTGGAAGATGATATTTTCATCTGCATAAATCAGTTTCCTTGTTTTGGAAATATTTTTGTGACAGAAAGTAGTAAGTTTCAAGATGTGTTTTTAGATCCTCATTTGTATCACAGCAATACAAAGAATATTCCTTAAAACCATCCATTCCATAATTTCTTTTTCTATTTTTGTATTTTTGAGTTTTCAGTAGCTAATTCTCACTTTCAAATTGTTTTTAAATGTACTGTTTTGACACAATTTTGTTATTTCTTCATTTCTAAGCTTCAAAATGATATTTAAAGAAGAGTAATTTCCTGTAACTACTTGAGAGTTTGCAAATTCCCATCAAAGTGGAGGGAGAGAGGGAAGGAAGTAGAGCGGGTTGCAAGAAGCAAAAGAAAGTTGTCCCAAACCTGTTCTTTTCGACTATTTATGCTAATGGAAAAGGCAAGGTACTATTTTCTTTACAGGGCTTGTTCAGGCTTCCTTCTTCACTTTTAAAGAAGCTGCCGCTCTCTCCATCTCTAGGATGACGAAGAAGCGGATTCACCATGCATTGTGCCGGTCACGGTGAGCTCTGGAGAGCGGCTTATGCCGAAAGACGCCCGGGACCGGCGCTTAGCTTCGAAGAGCTCCTTATCTCCGTCTTCTGCGAGTCTTGTCGTTTAACACTTAGCAAAAATCTTTTCCACTATGTCTTGCAAGGAGAAACCATGCCAGTAAAGAAAACATCCCAGATCTTGTTCTAGAAGTTGCACGGAGGTCTGCAGACTGTTTTGAAAGAAGGAAAAGATAGTTGTCCAAACCCCTTCTATTCGAATATAATGTGAATGGAAATGGCAAGAGAGTGGTAAAGTACTGTTTTCTATAAATGTGAAAGCTTCGGACAGAATGCCGGTACTTTGCAGCTTTGTTCTTCCACCTTCAGAAGCAGCCATCTTCTCTCCATCTCCCGGAGGTGAAGAAGCAACTTCTTCCTGCACAGAACATTGTTCCGGTCGCAGGGAGCTCTGGAGAGCGGTTTGTGCCGAAAGATGCCCGGGACCAGCACTTAGCTTTGGAGAGCTCTGTATCTCTGTCTTCTGCATTGCTTGTCTCCTAGATCATAGCAAAAAGTTTTTCTACTATGTCTTGCAAGGAGAAACTGTGCCAGTAAAGAAAACATCCCGGATCTTGTTCTAGAAGTTGCACAGAGGTCTGCAGAGTGTTTTGAAAGAAGCAAAAGATAGTTGTCCAAAATTCCTTGTATTCGAATATTAATGTGAATGGAAAAGGCAAGAGAGTGGTAAGGTACTGTTTTCTATTGGTTGAAAGCTGCACACAAAATCCCCGTGTTGTGCGGCTTGGATCTTCGCCTTTCAGAAGCTGCCGCTCTCTCCGTCTCCCGGAGGCAAAGAAGCGGCTTCTTCGCTTACAGAGCATTGTGTCGGTCCTGGTGCGTTCCGGAGAGCGGCTTGTGCTGAAAGATGCCCGGGACAGGCACTTAGTTTGGAGAGCTTTCTGTGTCCATCTTCTGCTCTTTTTGCCTAACACTTAGCAAAAAGCTTTTCCACCATATCTTGCAAAGAGAAACTATGCCAGAATAGAAAATATCCCTGATTTTCTTCTAGATGATGCACAGAGGTCAGCAGAGTGTTTAGCAACAAGCAAAAGATAGTTGTCCAAGACCACTTCTTTTCAAATATAATGTGTATGGAAAAGGCAAAACAGTCGTAAATTACTGTTTTCTCTCAGTTTGAAAGCTGTCACACTATGCTGGTGTTGTGTGGCTTGGTTTTTTGCCTTTCAGAAGCTGCCGCTCTCTTTGTCTCCGGGAGGCAATGAAGTGGCTTCCTTGTGCACAGAGCATTGTGCTGGTCCCAGTGAGGTCCGGAGTGCAGATTGTGCCAAAAGATGCCCGGGACCAGCACTTAGCTTTGGAGAGCTCTGTATCTCCGTCTTCTTCAGCTCTTGTCGCCTAACACATACCAAAAAGATTTTCTAACATATCTTGCAGGGAGAAACACTGCAAGTAAAGAAAAGATCCCTGTTCTTGTTCCAGAATTTACACGGAGGTCTGCAGAGCGTTTAGCAAGAAGCAAAAGATAGTTGTCTATAACTCCTATTCGAATATAATGTGAATAGAAAGGCCAGGAGAGTGGTAAAGTACTTCTTTCTATAAATCTGAAAGCTGCGGAAAGAATGACGGTGTTGTGCATCTTCGTTCTTTGCCTGTCAGACGCTGCCGCTCTCTCTGTGTCCCGGAGGTGAAGAAGCGGCTCCTTCGCGCAGAGAGAGCATTGTGCCGGTAGTGGTGAGCTCTGAAGAGTGGTTTGTGTTGAAAGACGCCCGGGACCGGCGCTTAGCTTCGGAGAGCTCCGTCTCTCTGTCTTCTGCCTCATTTGTCACCTACATCTTAGTAAAAAGCTTTTTCACTATGTCTTGCAAGGAGAAAGTGTGCAACTACAGAAAAAGCTTTTACACTATGTCTTGCAAGGAGAAAGTGTGCAACTACAGAAAACATTCCCGATCTTGTTCTAGAAGTGGCACATAGGTCTGCAGAGTGTTTAGTAAGAATCAAAAGATAGTTTTTCAAAACTCCTTCTATTCGAATATAATGTGAGTGGAAAAGGCAGGCGAGTGGTAAGGTACTGTCTTCTCTCTGTTTGAAAGCTGCCCACACCTTGCCGTTGTGGTGGGGCTTGGTTCTTCATCTTTTGGAAGCTGCCGCTCTCTCCGTCTCCCAGAGACGAAGAACCAGCTTCTTTGCGCCTAGAGCATTGTCCTGGTCGCGGTGTACTCCGGAGCAGGGCTTCTGCCGGAAGACACCTGGGACGATCTCTTAGCTTCGGAGAGCTCCATATTTCCCTCTTCTGCGTCTCTGGTGGCCTGTATCTTAGCAAAAATCTTTTCCACTATCTCGGAAGGAGAAACTATGCCAGTACAGATAACATCCCGGTGGTTGTTATAGAAGCTGCCCGAGCGTCTGTAGATTTTTTAGTTAGAAGCAAAAGAAAGTTGTCCAAAACCCCTCCTTTTCCAAAAGTGACTTGAATGGAAAAGGCAGGAGAGTGGTAAAGTACTGTTTTCTTTATGTTTGAAAGCTGCCCACAACATGCCTTTGTGGTGCGACTTGGTTTTTTACCTTTCGGAAGCAGCAGCTCTCTCCATCTCCCGGAGGTGAAGTAGTGGCTTCTCCGTACAGTGAGCATTGTGCCGGTCGCAGTGAGCTCCGCAGAGCAGCTTGTGACGAAAGATGCTCGGGACCAGCGCTTAGCTTTTGAGAGCCCCTAATCTCCATCTCATTCGACTCTTGTGGCCTAACACATAGGTAAAACTTACGCACTTTGTCTTGCAAAGACAAACTGTGCCAGTAAAGAAAACATCTCTGATCTTGTTCTAGATGTTGCATGGAGGTCTGCAGAGTTTTAATAAGAAGCAAACATAATTCTCCAGAACTCCTATTCGAATATAATGTGAATGGAAAAGGCAAGAGAGTGGTAAGGTACTGTTTTCTATGAGTTTGATATGTGTGCACAGAATCCCAGTGTTGTTCTGCTTGGTTCTTTTCCTTTCGGAAACTGCCACTCTTTTCGTGCGCTGAAGGCGAAGAAGCGGCTTCTTCGCGCACAGAGCATTGTCCTGGTCGCGGTGTGCCCCGGAGCGCGTCTTCTGCCGGAAGACACCCGGGACCGTCACTTAGCTTCGGAGAGCTCCCTATCTCCTTCTTCTGCATCTCTGGTGGCTTGCATCTTAGCAAAAATCTTTTCCACTATCTCGGAAGAAGAAACTATGCCAGTACAGATAACATCTGGATGTTGTTCTAGATGTTGCCTGGGGGTCTGTAGATTGTTTAGTAAGAAGCAAAAGAAAGTTGTCCAAAACTCCTCCTTTTCCAAAATTAAGGTGAATTGAAATGGCAGGAGAGTGGTAAGGCACTGTTTTCTATAACTTTGAAAGCTGCGCACACAATCCAAGAGTTGTGCAACTTCTATCTTTGACTTTCGGAAGCTGTGGCTCTCTCTGTCTCCCTGAGGTTTAGAAGCGGCTTCTCTCCGCACAGAGCATTGTGCCGGTCGCGGTGCGCTCCGGAGCATGGCTTCTGCTGAAGGACGCCCGGGACCGGTGCTTAGCTTCAGAGAGCTCCGTATCTCTGTCTTCTGCCTCTCTTGTCACCTATATTTTAGGAAAATTATTTTCCAGTATAACTTGCAAGGAGTAATTTTGCCAGTACAGAAAACATCTCCGGATCTTGGTCTAGAATTTCCACAGAGTACTGCATGTTGTTTAGCAAGAAGGAATAGAAAATTGTCAAAAACTCCTTCTATTTGAATGTTACTGTGAATGGTAGTTTAAGGGCAGGAATTTTATAAGGTACTGTCCTGTCTCAGTTTGAAAGCTGTCACAAGGATGAACTCCATCAGCACCTCAAGCTTTCCCCAATTATGTCCCTGAGCTTTCATTTGCTGCACATTCAAGAATCAGCCCTCTTTCTTATTTAAGCTGTAAGTTGCTTTCAAATTGCCGTGCTCATTCTCCTCTCCTCCCCATTTAAAACAGTCTCGAGCACATTACCTTTCAGGAAAAAAATCCAGGTAATAGATTCAGGAAGAATATGCTTTGACTTTTAGAACAAAAGCCTATCTAATAGAAAAAAGATGGTCCATTCTTTGAGACCCTATATCACTCATCTCTGTGCAGGAGGAAGAGGGGTATCTGTGTGTGTGAATGGGAATTGTACTCGCCCACAAACCAGGGCTTAGGCTTAGTAACCAACATGTAGCAAGTGTGGATGTATATAATTTGCTGCTTTTTTTGGATCTTTTTTCTCAAAGGTTAATTTGCTTTTAAAGATTTTCTAGTCATTTGAAAAATTCTTATGTGTTTGTTTGAGAATAGAAATCTCCATAAATCTTACTGTGTAAAGGCAGGGTAATCCTTTGGACTTGATGACGACTATTTGGAAGTTGATATTTCATCTGATAAAACAATTTCCTTGTTTTGGAAATATTTTTGTTACTGAAAGTAGCAACTTTCAAGATGTGTTTTTAGAAGGTGTAAAAATTGAGATCCTCATTTGTATCACAGAAATACAAAGAATATTCCTTAAAACCATCCATTCTATCATTTCAATTATGTTGAAATGATTCTATAATTTCAATTTCTATCATTTCAATTATGTATTTTTGAATTTTCAATAGCTAATTCTTTCCTTAAAATCAATTTTAAATGCACTGTTTTGACACAATTTTGTTATTTCTTCGTTTCTAAGTTTCAAAATGATATTTCAAGAAAAGTAATTTCCTGTAATTACTTGACAGTTTGTAAATAAACATCCAAGTGGAGGGAAGGAGGGGGGGAAGAAAGAGAAAAAGAGAGAGATAAAGAAAAAAAATAAAAGGAAGGAAGGAAGGAAGGAAGGAAGGAAGGAAGGAAGGAAGGAAGGAAGGAAGGAAGGAAGGAAGGAAGGAAGGAAGGAAGGAAGGAAGGAAGGAAGGAAGGAAGGAAGGAAGGAAGGAAGGAAGGAAGGAAGGAAGGAAGGAAGGAAGGAAGGAAGGAAGGAAGGAAGGAAGGAAGGAAGGAAGGAAGGAAGGAAGGAAGGAAGGAAGGAAGGAAGGAAGGAAGGAAGGAAGGAAGGAAGGAAGGAAGGAAGGAAAAGAAAGGAAGAAAGAAAGAAAGAAAAGAAAGGAAGAAAGAAAGAAAATTCCCAAATATCAGAAACCTTAAAAATTATAAAATATTTGTGTGTATGATAAAGAGCAAGAACTAGATACTAGATATCGTATTGCTAAATGGAACATATATGTGAGATCCAAACAGTTCAACTCATTGGATAGCAGTTTCTCAGAGTGAATAATCTGTTATTTCTATCTTCAACTACTTACTGCTACTGCACAGAATGACTATTACCACAGAATAATAGAATGGGTGGGTTTTGAAGGGGCCTTAAAGTTTTCACCTAATTTCACCCTCCATGTCATTGACAGGGACACCTTCCACTAGACTGCCTTAAGCTCAAAGACCCATTCAAGCTGGCCTTGAACACTTCCAGGAATGGATCACCCACAATGTGTTCCAGTGGGCTACTCCTGGATGACAAACTTGTAGTGGCTAGTATGTTATTTGTGTACATTTCTGATGCTGGTTGTTAACTGTTGTGCAGAAAGATCTCTCAACTATTGGAATTGACTCGATTGTAGTTGTGTTCAAATTTGCTGATGAGACAAGGTTTTTTGCTGAACACAGTTTAGCAAGCAAGAGAGCTTAGTCTTAAGATGCTATGAGTCCCAGAAGAAGATGAATGAGGTGATGACATGCCTTGTGTTCTGAAGAGAGATCAAAACTTATTTCTGGGGTCACCCCCCCCCTCTTGGTACAGAAAGCGCACAGAGAGCTTTGAAGCAGCACTTTCACCCTCTTTGCATTCACTAGTAAATCGGAGACAGAGCTTGCCCCAAGGTTTGTGCAAAAATACTGTTTTGATGTAACTGTTAAGCAGACAATATCTCTGGGAAAATTTGCAAACCCTTCCTGGGAAATCTACTGAAACGGTTCAGAAGTTATTCCCATTCCCTGTTGCTAACCTCTGCTTTCTAGCTGTCCGATATGTTTGGGACCATGTTGAAATCATTCTAAACAATGTACTGATGCTGCACGGTTGAGTAAACATAGGTCTTTTCCATAGGTGTCAGGGAAAAAGATTTCTGTTGGTAAAAATGATAGAAAACAATACCAGCATGGCAGAAAAAATTACATCAATAGAATGAAGATGCCCAGAATTCTTATTTTGAAGTAACACAGAGTCAATATTTTTTAAAGAAGGTTGAGAAACTTATTAAGAAGTAGGAGTACATTCCACGTGACTGGTGCACAAGTTCATGTTTCCACCTTACAAAATACATATTATTAAAAGAAAAACGTTCTGCCTTGTAGAAAAGTAACCCATTAGTTGCAGAAATCCGTGGCTCTCAGGGCTTTATATTAGTCTGATCTGGCTATCTTGAACTCTTAGCCCTCACGGACTGCAAAGACGAAGTAGGAGACGAGAAGTGCAAACAACAACTAAATAAACTATTTAGTGCAATACAACAATTAGTAATTTTATCAAAGGTAGGATTAGATCAAGTATTCCTAAAAGACAGTAGTAGTACTAGGAAAAGCCTTTTGGCGTCTATTTAACTACAGGAAACTTGAGAAAGCAGAAGAGTGTCTTTCCCTGCTGCAAGCTCTACTTCCTATTTGCTAGTGGTGCTTCAATATTTTCTAAAGAAAACTTGCCAAAATAAGACTATTATATACAAGCAACTGTATCTATCTATTGTGTTCCAGCTAATTTCAACTAACAAGTATGAGACACACTCTAGTTGAATATTCTAATGCATAGATGGAGTATACCATTGCTAATAAATGGGGACTCTGGACAAAGGAGCAAATGCAGATGAATTTCAGGGAAGGAAATTATTGGAGAGCTAACTGCAGTCCCTCGACTTTACAAGAAATTCTGTCCAGTAATCCCAACCAGAAACATATAAAAATCCATTTTCAAATGGGTTGCATCTATGGTCCTCTGTTCTTCCCATATGAAGAAACTAGTTTTTAGTCTGCAAAGAGTATGATTTCTCTCACCAAAGCAAATATATTTAATCTTTAGGATCCCTTTCTATTAAATTGACAGAAAAGGAATTGATTGATTCCACCTAACATTCAGTCTTTTGGTAAAGGTCAGTTTGAGAAAACTTTTTTCTGCTAGGATTCAACTCAAGGATTGGAAGAATTGAGAAGACTGCTAGGCACTGGAGCATGGAGAGACACTCAGCCTCTGTGGATATATACCACAGAATAAAATTGTCAACTCTCTAAACTTTACTGACTCTACTGAGCAGAATTCTGACTAGAATCTCTTTCACACATAGATACCCCTTTTCAAGACACATGGTAAGATGAATCTCACCTCCTGTTCTGTATTTGTATTTCTATTGACTATTTAGGATACATAGATGAATTTCAGATGTCTAAAGTTATGTGAGACTACGGCCTGGAAACCTCTTCCTATAAGCTCAAAACACACAATGCTGCAGTTCTGTAAAATTTGCCAGAGAAATGACTATAGCAATTGAGTGCATAATACCTTTTAACTCCTCAGTGAATAAAACGCCCAAACTATATTTGTTTTTTGAATTTAGCACTCTTCTTGCTACAAAGTTACTTAAATTTATTTAACTTCACATGGCTGATTTAAAAAGCATCCAATTCAGAGAAAGATTGGTAAAGCCAGATAGGAAAGAAAATTAGAAATTGGTTACTTACAGTGTGAGCAGGAAGACAGGGAATGATTCAGAAGAGCAAGGAAACTAAACAGAAGCAGTGACAATGAGAGACATCCAGCAAGTTTCCTATGAGGATTATGTACTATTTAATCTGTGAAAAAATTAGAAGAGCCTGCACATCTGATGTCTCACCATGGCAGCACAGTAGCCATTGTGTGTGCACATAATTGCCAAAGTAACGTGATAAAGAGAAGGAAATATAGAGAATAATAGAAATGAGTAAGAAGACTTTTTCAATGCCAGGCTGGTAAACTGCAGATATGTATCGTTTGTAGCCAGAAAATGTAGTGTTCTCAGAAAACCACAAGTTCTAGTTTGGACCAAAAGTTTCTGAAAGTCACATAAGAAAGTATAAACATGCAAATCAGAACACTTGGGAAAAGTACCAGGATCCAGAGATCAAGATCTGGATCAAGATCAAGGGCACCAGTGAGGTTTTCAAGAAGCAAAAGCATATGCAGCTGACTGTGCTTGTGCATGAGCAGCTGCTAGATTTTTGCAATTCCTTTCACTCAGCACAAAAACCCAATGCTCTGCTGCTCCATTCTTCCCCTTCCATGATCTGCACAGGACAGAAGCTGAGCGAGGTTATTCAACTTTGCCCCTTTTCAGAATCTGTGCTACACATATGCACTGTGACATCTCTTGGGATCTTTTCCTTTTGCTAGGCTGTAATGTGCATCTGTCTATTTGCCCAAGGGAGGAGGGGGAGGAGAGCACGGCGATGTGAAAGCAGCTTGCAGCACAATGCTTTGTGCGCGATGAAGCCGCTTCCTCGCCTCTGGGAGACTGAGAGCACAGCAGCTTCTGAAAGGCGAAGAACAAAGCCACACAACACCAGCATTGTGTGCGCAGCTTTCAAACTGAGAGAGGACAGTACATTACCACTCCCCTGCCTTTTCCAGTCACATCAGAATTCATAGGGAAGGAGTTTTTGGACAACTTTCTTGTGTTTCATGCTAGTCTTCCTGCAGCACTCCGTGGTCAATCTTCTGTTTTCTTTTTGGCTCTGAGATGCAAAGAACTTAATTAATATCTAGGGAAATTTCAGGGGATGTGTTCTGTACCGGCACAGTTTCTCCTTGTGAGACATAGTGGAAAAGCTTTTCGCTAAGATGCAGGCGACAAGAGATGCAGAAGACGGAGATATGGAGCTTTCCAAAGGTAAGCGCCAGTCCCGGGTGTCTTTCAGCAGAAGCCGCGCTCTGGAGCGCACCGCGACCGGCACAATGCTCTGTGCCCAAAGAAACTGCTTCCTCGCCTCTGGGAGACGGAAAACCTGGCAGCTTCCAAACGGTGACGAATGAAGCCAGCAGAACGCTGGGGGCTGTTTGCACATCTTTCAGACCCCTAGAGGACGGTGCTTTGCCACTCACTTGCCTTTAAATTCACATTAGCATTCATATGGAACCTTGGAAAGTCATGCTCTTCCTTTTAGGTTTTGAGATGTAGAGAAGTTGATGGCAGCTACAGAAAAGAAGGGCACCAGTGAGGTTTTCAATAAGGAAAAGTATACACGGCTGATTGTGTTTGTGGATGAGCAGCTGCTAGATTTTTGCAATTCCTTTCAAGGAGCACGAAAACCCGTGGTCTGTTGCTTCATTCCTCCCCTTCTGTGATCTGTACAGGACTGAAGCTGAGTGAGGTTATTCAGTTTTGCCCCTTCTCAGCCTCTGTGCTACACTGCACTGTGATATCACTTGGGATCTTTTTCATTCATCTATGCTCATTTCAAACATCAATAAATTCATCGGTTGGGTTAGGTTAGGTTATTCATCGGTTAGGTTATGCATTCTGATATCGCTTGGCATCTTTTGGCTTATTTCAAGCATCAATAAATTCTTTAGTTGCATCCAACAGTTCTGATGCGGCTGCATGTAATGTTCCGCTCAGCGCTTTGTTGTCTCTCTGGAGCTGGTGTGGACAGGGCAACAGATGAGGGAATTGTGTCCACAACAGCCTATTTTTCCCTCTGATTTTGTCTTGCTGTCCATTTTTCTGTCTTCTGAGGAACTTGTGCATGAGGGCCGAGGGGAAGTTGATGCTGATCTGGCTGGGAGAGTCACTGCTACTCCTTTCCCTATGGTAAGGAGGAGAAATATGTATGTAGTAGGGATGGGGTGGTCTGTAGTATTTTACTTGGGGCCGTGGAGACTTTTCTTGGGAAAATTCTATGGTCAAGGGGAGCAGAGGAGACAATTGCCTTTTTGGTAGATCCCTGCAATTCCCTGCTTGGCAAAGTTATGATGATCTTTCCCTCAGCAGGTGAAGTATTCTGTCATTGCTGAAGTAAGGACTCCGAGAAAGCAGCTGCCCCTGTGGGATGGAGGACAACCCTTCAGTCCCTAATTTACTCTGTCCAGCACAGTACCACAATGGTCAGACCTTAATGATGGGGTCTTCTCCTTGTTTCCAGTATGTTCATTCCCGCCTTACACACTTCCACTCTCCACATCTCATGTTACTTCATCATTTTGAAATCTTCACACACTGCCGGAGCAAAGCTTTCCATCTGGAAAGACTTCCAGGGCTATAAGTCCATGGGAGCATCTGGAGTAAGAGGATGCATGGTGTCCCAAGACCCCATGTCCCAGTGACCTTCACCTCAGAGGAGAGGGCGACATTTCTCTCAGCAGCCCTGGACAGGGGTAGCTGAGAGCCCTTGGCTTGGAGAGCTGAAAGTGGGGCCAGGATGGAGGCAGCAGGTGAGTTCACAGCTGGGCACTGTTCTTTTGGCTTTTCTTCCGTACGAAAACATCAAGTAACCTCGGGAAGGAGAGTTAAACACAACATAGCAAGTGCTCAAGTGCTGATCATCCCACTGGACTGCTGCTGAACAAGGCACCAATACCAGAGCTTCCCCACAGTTATCCTTCAGCTGCTGGTGGCATAACCAGGGAGCATCACAGAAAGGTTGAAGTGCTGCTCCCACTGGCTTTGTGCCAGACCAGCAATCTCAGTTGAAATTCTAGTGCAAGAAATCACAGCTTTTCAAAGCATTCCCCTCTTCTACCTTTTTCGCACAGTTTTGCTTCCCAGAGGTGTGGCAAGTATGGTTCCCCTGTGCTGGGAAATGAGAGTATTCAGCTGCAAAGATTCATTAGCATAACACCTTCTACCATTACAAATGCACTATTGAGAAGGACAGGGCTCGGTGCACTCCGGAGAGCACTGCCATGCAGCAGGCACAGGGACTGCAAAGGCCCCATGGAGAGCAGAGGCATAAAGATAGAAATGCCAACTCATAGTGAATAGCAGGAAGCCCATGTCTTCCGCCTTTTGGACTCATGCTTACCTCTCTGTAAGCTCATAGGTGACGGCTCCTTAATCCCTGCTATTGGACAATTTCGGATCCCCTATCTCGTATATAAGGGGCTGTTTTAGCCCGGTTCGGCAGAGGAGCTGTCGCTGGAACCCTTTGCAGACCACGCAATAAGACATTGCTGAAGAATGCCATAATAGCCTTTTCCTCTCTCATTTTGTGTCTGCTGGCCTACCTGAGGAACTTTAGCAAGCCAAATACTGGAATCAAAAGGAGCTGAAAATCAGTAAAGAGCTGATTTCCCTTATGATTGCTAATGTTGCCAGTAGCTGAGAGGTATTTGGGTTCAATGGTTAGGGTTAGGATATAAATATGAAAAAAAAATTTTTTTACAAATTTTAATACAGTCAAAATTAAAGGGGTTCTTTTTGGCTTTTATATGGGTAGAGGCAGTGGAATTATTTTAAATAATGTAAGCGTTACAGAAGCAAAAATCCTAACAAATATATACTTACTATGTAAAAATATGTATAAAAATATAGAAATAAATTTAAGTACTTGGGATAGATGTAATATAGAATATAAATTTATTTATAAATACAAATGTATAAATATACATCAATATACATTATAAATAGAAAGGTGAATATTAATATGAAAAAATATTTTAAAAATATTTTAATATTTTTTTAAAGAAATTGTTGGGTTTGGGTTTGTTTTTTGGGGTTTTTTTTGGTTTTTTTTTTATCCTATTAGGTTAGAGGCAGGAGGTTTTTTTTCTTCTTCCTGGTTGTTTTGGGGCATTTATTTCAGAGCAGTTTTTGGGCGGGATCGCCCCTGTTCTTTTTTGCCGCCTTGGCTGCCCGCAGCCCCAAGGCGCGCGGCGCCCCCGGCTGGGGTGGGCGGCAGTGCTGCCGCCTTGTGGGCAGAGCGCGGTACTGCAGCCCGCCGCCGCCAGGCAGCCGAGGGGCCGCCCTCTGGGGAGTGGCGCGTGGCGGACTTTGTTTGACCTTTTCAAAATGGCGGTCAAAAGGGCGGGAAAATGGAGGGCCCCCGGCGGTCTCTCTGAAATGCCTGCACGGAACACCGACGCCGGCCCGGCCCCGACGAGATTTTCTGTGGCGTTTCAATTGCGGTGATGGCATTCCGGTTCGCCTGCAGGGTTCGGCATCGAGGGAAATCGTTTCTAGAGCTCGAGGTGGGTGTCGGCATTCTGATCAGGCAGCTGTCAAAACGGCTACGCCTTGGGGTCTTTTCTGGGGCGCTGGGGGCGTGTCCAGGGCGGGGCGCCGTGTCGACGAGATGATGTCATTAGGCGGCACTCTGCCTGCAGTTTGCCGGTGCAGACGGCAGGGGGCGCTGTGCCTGCAGTGCGCCGGTGCAGGCGGCAGGGGGCGCTGTAAAAATAGAGTATAAAGTATAAACTATATAGAAGAAATAAAAGCTCTATGTCACCTGCAGCTGTAGAAAATTTTAGGCTCCCATGGAGGAAATAGTTTTCCTAAAATCATTACCGTTTTGGGGTTTTTTGCACTCCCAGGTAGCCTGAACGTTTCTACTGCTGCTTTTTTATTCTAAAGCTAGAATGGAAAGCCAAGATTAGAAATACAGGGAAAGGAAGAAAGAAAGAGAGAGAGAGAAAGAAAGAGAGAAAGAGAGAGAGAGAGAAAGAAAGAAAGAGAGAAAGAAAGAGAGAGAGAGAGAGAAAGAGAGAGAAAGAAAGAGAGATAGATAGAAAGAGAGAGAGAGAAAGAGAGAGATAAAGAAAAGAAGGAAGAGAAAGGAAGAAAGAAAAGTGAAAAAGGAAAAGGGTGAGAGTGAAAAAGGAGGAGTTAGAGTGGAAAAGAGGGTGAAAAACAGAGTGAAAAAAAGAAACAAAGAGTTGGAGTGGAAAAGAAAGGACATTCGGGAGGGGCGGTGCTGCCTAAGGTCCTCCCCCGCCCACGAGCGAAGGAGCCGTTTGATCCCCTGGCGGGACCGCAGCTCCCGGTGGCGGAAAACGGAGCGGTGGCTGTCAGTCCGAGACTACAACTCCCGGCAGGCCCTGCGACCGTAAAGCGCGGCGTCTGACGCAACGGCCGACGCGCCATATGAATGGCTGGCGGGCTGAGGCGGACACGCGGCGGTGGAGGCGGTTGTGCGTCGGGAGCTCCCGGCCCCTCTCTCGCTCGGGACAGAGCCGCGGCAGTGACGCTGGAGGGGCGAAGCCTCCGTCCAGCCGCCCGCACGGAGCTGAGCGGCGCGGAAGGGGCGTCTGCCCGGTTCCTCGGCCTCACTCAGCGGTACCGGTGGCGGGGGCTCAGCTCGGGCGGGGCGCGCTGCCGCCCGCCGATGGCGGAGCGCCAGGCGGTGCTTTGCTGCCGCGGGCCGGGAGCTGCAGGAGCCGCCCCGGGCGAGCTGCGCCGGGCGCTGCCGCGGTCACTGTGGGGCGGCTGCCCTCGAGCTGGCGGAGGCGCGGGAGCCGCCGAGCTGCAGCCCTCTCCCTCGGGCTGCTGCCGCTGCTGCGGGCGGGGGCGGACGAGCAGCTGCGGAGGCGGCTCCGCGGCGTGCTCAGCCTTGCGAGCAGAGAGCGCTCGATTTTGCTGGAATGACACGGCTGCTGAGTGCCTCAGTGCTCGTGGCTCTTTCTTCCACGCAAACAGATGGAGCGGCATCGCTGAGCAGTAAAACACAGCCATGGCCCAGAGAATGGCGAGCGCAAGGAGCGCGCGGGCTGGATCCTTCTGATGGCACAGGTGCGATCCGCAAACTCAGCCCGTTGTGCCCCTACCCTCCCGACCCCCCGGGGAAATGCTCTCCAGCCTCGAGCTGCTGCGAGGCAAAACGTGTGATTTGACACTAGGGTCCGGAAAAGGTTTCCGTTTAGATTAGCAAATGCCTCAATTGTTCTTGGTTACATCCTAGGATCGGTTTTAGGCAGTGACTTTATACTGCTTGTCGGATTTTCTTGTGCAATGATAAAACAGGCAGGTCTGATACTGGTTTCGCTTTTTTTCTACTTCATGTTCCACGAGCTGCTTTTATCCAAGCAATTGTTTTAAAGTTCTACTTTATTTATGGTTCTACTTTTTTTTTTTCTTTGCAGCACCCGTGACTTTTTTTTTCTCTAAATCGGCAGTAAATATAGCTGAGTAAAATTACCTTGGTTTTCTTCCTTCTTTTTTAACTGAAATGTTTTTATTGATAATCCTATTTGAATATGCAGGAAAAGTGGGTATGTCCTGTAATATATCCTAGCTTTTCTTGTTTACAGGGTACTCTGAAAATCTGTCTCCCTTAGAGTCCCACAAAATCATTCTCAGTGCAATCTCTGTTAAGGTATGGATTGACAAATAAGCCATCAGTTTAGATATTTGCCTGTGTACCTTTTCCTGTAATTCAGAGCTTGCGTTCTGTGGTTATTATAAATCTATAAAACATGTAAAAATGGTTTTGCAAGTCTTAATCGTTGAAGGCAGCAAAAAGTGGTTTTAAAGCCTGTTCTTGACCTGACAAAGGGGAAAAGTGTGAATTTGATGCTGAACTTGTCATTTCTCATTTGACTTGCCTTGAATTATTTAGAAAGAGAGAGAACTAGAAAAAGAGAGAAATAGAATTGGTTATTGAGCCCTCCTAAAATGCTCCCCGTGATTCTGTGTGGAGCCAAAGTGAAAGGTGATAGAACAGAGCCCTGTGCTTTAGAAGGAAATCAATTTAAACCTGATCTCCACCCAGAGTCTCCCTAACTTCTGTTTTTAAAATGCAAACTAAGTTTAGGAAGTGTTGGAAGTTAGTATTTTGGGAAAGAAATGGCAGTTGCACAAACCATTCCATTTACCAGAGGCTCTGGGAACGATTCGTTTTGTAAGCGCTGTAACTGCAATCGGTTGGTGGTTCGGGGTTGGAATGTGCACTTGCCCTCCTATAAAGCACTCGTTCATTTGCATTTCAGTGCTCTGAGTCTTGATAAATTGGAGAAGAGCCCAAGAGACATTTTTCATCCTGAGATACAAAAGGTACGAAGTGACTTTTTTTTGTTTGGTTCTTTTTCTTTATTATTTTCTGGAAATAGAAGTAATTAAGTATAGATACTACTGGTTTGTCTCTTCCAGTAGCAGATAATAATAATAATAATAATAATAATAATGTAATACTACTTAAACTGTCTTTATCCATTTAACTGGCCATTTAAATCCAAACTTCTAAACACAAATAAAACCATCATCCTTGTAGAATCTTTAATAGGAGGGGTCTAAAGATACTGGTTTTGTTGACAGGATTTATTGGTTCTGGAAGAGCAAGAGGTAAGTATAAGCCTAACTACTTCTAGCTCACAGACCCGTCCGGTGAATACAGCTTTTTATTTTGATGGGCTTATGATGACTTGGAAATCAATTGCTCGTTACAGTAAAAATAAGTAATGTTTTTTTGAACCTGACAGCAAAAATAACTTTAAGCACCAACTTAACAATAATAGAGCAGCAATTTAAGTTAATGATTTGATGCTATACTATCAAAGTTTAAAGGAAAATTGTTATGTATTGGGAGATGGTATAAAATGTACGTTCTAATGCGTAGGATGTATACAAAGATATGTACATACGTGAAAGTCCTTGGAGGAAACAAATTCTTACGTCTTCTGTTTGACTGTTTATCATACAATATCTGGTTTTATTTCCCAGGGATCAGTGAATTTTAAATTTGGAGTCCTCTATGCTAAGGATGGTCAGCTTACAGATGATGAAATGTTCAGTCATGGTGAGTTTTTCACCTTCTCCTTAATTGTTTTGCTCATCCGAAAAGAAAAAAAAAAAGCAATATTTAAAAAAAAAAAAGGTATGTTTATTATTTGTTACCCTGTTCTGTCCGTTTCCTCAGTATTTGCTGGAGCTCTGCTTACCCAAGCTTTGGGTAAAACAAGCTTTGGGTTCCTTCTGTCCCACTGGGTGTTGCCCAATTTGGTTGCATCTGATGAAATTCACCCTGAGACCTTACAGAACCAGCTCAAACCACGTGAGAGCCATTCGCAGCTCTCTCAAGACACCCGGAGGATGGGTGACGTTTCTCAGCATCTGGCAAGTGTACTTATATCAAAACTCAGCCTGTGAATTTTCTGGGGAAAACCCTTCTGTATCCTGAAGGGTTCCTCAAACTCTGTTGAGGATCCAGTTATCAGTTGCTCACCTGGATGGTTCCAGCTCCTAAAGTTAACACTTGTACTCTTGCCCTGTAGTTTATATCTATTGTAGTTTTGTTATTTTGCACGATTTTACGTCTTTGGAAAATAACGTGCGTTTCACCCTTTGGAACCTCTTGGATCATTCTTTGGTGCAGCACCACCTAATGGGACACTTGGCTGCTGTGCTGAAGGGCTTGGTTACTAGAATTGTAAATCCTGGAGAGTTTGTAAGTCTTCTGTCCCCAGGGAGGTATCACGCTTTGTTCACTGTTGCTCTGTTTGTTAGGTGCTGCTTCTCGTCGGAAGTATTAACTTCAAACTGCCCTGTTCTTTTTTTAACTTTTTTTCCTGGTTCTCTCCATAGGGCAGGGAAAGACTCTCGTATCCTGGTCATCAGACTCAGTGCTGTCTGAGAAGATACAGAGACTGAAAAAATCATAAGAGGCAAATATGACTGCAGAGGAAACAAACTGGAGAGAACAAAAGGTTATATTGTTATCCTTACCCTTTATTAGAAACATCCACTGTGCTTTGATGCCGGTAGCTGCCAGGGGCTTGTTAGGTCTTTTTAGGCAGGTGTAGGTGTTCACTTGTGGGTTTTCTGTCTGGACGAGTCAATTCAAACTTTGCTAAGCTTATATTGGAAAATTACTCTCTAGATCAGTCCAGCATGACATTTTTGAATGTTGTAAAAAAAACATGTTACTTGGAAATCGCTAATGATGAGAAGCTTTAGGGAAAAATAAGATTTTGGGGTCGGGAGATACGGAAAGAATTTTGTGGGGACGTTAGACTGGCGTAAAGCCCGCTTTAAGCTGGACTGGCACACTTGCAGATCCCCTATCAAACAGTAGTGCTTAGATTAGCCTGGGTGCTGCCCATTGTTTCTGTAGAAATAAATGTTTCCTGGTCTTCAGAGGTAAGCTGCTTTGAAAACCTGGAAGTTGCAGTACAGTGACAATCCACGTGCTTTGGATTAAAAGGAGATTTCAGAAGGGTGATAGGCTTTTGTCTTTTCCTACAAGTCCATGTAATCCTATGGAGGAGTTTTTAATTGCGTGTTGCCAAGTCATCCATCAGAGCCCTGTTGTACCGATCATCATACAAATACAAAAGAAAAAAATCAGACCCTGTCTCAGCCACTTAGAGCCCAGACCATTATATGAGGCTGCCCTCTGTGTGCCATTAATACTCACCACGGGAGCGAGCTGAGGATTGTTGCAGCTGTGGGGAACAAACTACTTCTCATCACACAGAAATAGAATTCGGACGACGCCTCAGCCAGCGCCTCTCTGCTCTCATCTCCTGAATCTCCAGCAGAGGAGTTCCGGTCCATCCGGGTATGCATAACCCAGTTCCCGATTATCTGAACGCACTGAGCAGCACTCAGCTGATGTGGGGGGGTTCAGGGAAGGCAGATTGTGCATTATCATCTTCCTGAACCTACAGACAAATCCAAGTGAGAAGCCATAGGGTGGAAATCAGTCGCATACATGCTAAATAAAACTTGCAGATTTTTTTAAGGATTGTTTCTGCTTGTTCTTTGTTGTGCTTCTGTGCTTAGAAAGCGTCCCTTGAAAATCAGTTCAATTCATCACTTGAAACTTTGTTTGCAGACCCTCACTGAGCAGAATTTGTTGCAGACTCGGTGCACGCTGTGCTGACCTCCTGGGAGTGTGAGGAGCTCGAGCGTGCTACTTCGTGCTTTAGGACACTCTGAGGTATTTATTCCTTTTGGGATCCACAATGAGAATTCCCAAGAGAGGTAGTAATAAGGTATGACATTGGAAAAAAGCCTGTGTCCTTGGAATGTTGTTGTTGTCATCAAAAGTTAATTTTTTCTTCTTCCTTAGCCAGTAGTCAGCTTTTTGCTTTATTTTTTGTGGTATCAGTATTTGATTGTTTAAAAAATTGCTTCAAAATAACTTCAGTGGCTGGCCACCAGGACCTTGTTCAGATTTGCCTATTTGCTTGTAGCTAAAAGGTTTACATATTGTTTATCATTCTATTTAAGAAACTGCTGCCCAGTCAACTAAGAACTGAATATCTATCTGTCTAGGACATGGGGAGAGGATTTAGGTAATGTCTTTGTTTCCAGAAAAAAGTTCCAGTGTAGTTTCTAACTAGAGGAAAAGGGGAGGTGAAGACTCGGGGCTCTGATACCATTGGGGTCACCCCGCGGTCCCCAGGAGAGGGAGCCCCACTGCGGTGCAGGAGCAGGTATGTTATCACGTACTAGAGAGCAAATTATAAATAGAAATATGAAAATTACAAATATAAAAATATGTTTTAAATCATTAAATAAAGCGGGGTTTTTTACTTGTCAATAGGCAGGGTTTTGATTATAAAAATTATAAATACGAACAATATGAAGGTAGAAATTTAAGTATAGAAATATATCATAAATACATACAGATAAAGTTTAATAATAGAAGAAAAAATCAGTTGCAGCAGTAGATACGATACATAATATAAATAATAATTTAAATACATGTCTAGAATTTTATAGATATTATATATAATTATTAATAGATTGCATCAAAAGAAACTATAAATATAAATGTGAATATAACTATACAAAGTATAAAAATATTTCAATACCGTTTAAAAGAAGGTGGTTTTTTGTATTTATTTGGTTAGAGATGGGGTTTTTATTTGGATTAATAGAAGTATTCTAGAAATATAAATCTAACTATGGAAAGATACAATCAATAGAGAAAGATATTTCTAAAAACACAACCGAACGACGCCGCCTTCGGGGGAATCGCACGAGCTCGGCCGAAGCAAGGCGAGAGCGGCCGAACCTGACGGCCTCGAGCGAACCGAGGCGCGCCGAAGAGGCGAATGCAGGCGACAATAGCCGAGTTTAGCCGACAATAGCTGAATTTAGCCGAAGAGCCGACTCTAGCCGAGTGTCTCCGGAGCGAGCCGAGCTCCGCCGAGCGCAGCATCCCGGGCAGGGCGAGGCGCCGGGCCGGGCTCGGGGTGCAGCCGGGGCTCTGGGGGCTTCCCCGCCTGTCCCTCTCTCTACCCCTCCTTCCTTCTCCCCGTATTCGCCCTCTCTCGCTCCCTTTCCCCCATTCCCTCTCCCCCCACAAACCCGGCTCCTTCCTGTCCTCTCCCTAGCCCGCTACTCCCTTCTGTTCCCCCTCTCTCCTTCCTCTGCCCAGCCTCCCTGTACCCTCGTCCCGGGCTTTCCCTTCCCGTCCCGCTTTCCTCCACAGCTCGAGCTCCCTCCCCGCCCTTTCTCATGCCCTGCTCTCGCTCCTCTCTTCCCGTGCCTCCTTTCCTTCTTTGCCCTGCAGCCGCGGGGCTCGGGGTGCCGGAGAATAAAGCCCCGAGGGCCGGAGCCCGGCGCCCCTGGGCCCTTGCAGGAGTCCCCGCGCGGGGCCGGAGGCTCTCGGCGGATCCCCCCGTGCCGCTCAAGCACCCCGGCCGACAGCGCCGGAGCTGCGGCTTTCCCGGCATCGCGCTGAGAGCGGCCCCCGCCCTGTGCCGTGCCGTCCCCGCCGTCTGTGCCGCTCCCTCTTTCGCTGCCCCTGGCCCGTGACAGCGAGGCTGGGCAGGAACCTCAACCCTTCTGGGGGCTGCCCCCCCTTTCTTGTTGCAGCAGAATCCCTTGCTGGGGCCATGTACGTGTGGAAAGGGCTTGGGGGAAGCGCTGCGCTGCTGTCCAGGGCAGTCGGACTCGTCCTGAGCCTTCTTTGGGGGTCAGGAAAAGGGGGGGTGAAGACTCGGGGCTCTGATGCCGTTGGGGGCACCCCGAGGTGCCCAGGAGAGGGAGCCCCACTGCGGTGCAGGAGCAGGTGGGGGGCGGGCGAGGGGCGGGGGTCACGCTGGGTGCCGTCCCCCAGAGGGACCCAAAGCTGCCACCAAACGCACAGGGAGAGGTGAGTGGGTGTAGGATGCTAAAACCTGGCAAGGCGTTCGGTTTTCTAGGTATTGCTAAAGAATAGGAATTTGTCTCTAAATTCAACTGGGGAGAAACCCTCTCTATGCACTCATTTGTTTACAGGAATGTAGGAAGCTCCAACTGGAGATGGGTAGTAGTTCTGAAGATATTAAAGATAACGTTTTTATCTAGGAACGGATTGAGCTGTGCCCTGAAACCCTCAGAACAGCTGCAGGGGCTGAAGGCGATAGGAAGGGCTCTCTGGCACCTTTTGCCTCCGTTCTCTGCCAGTGCCCAAATCGTGTCGCAGTCCCGGAAGAGGCGCTTGTCATCCAGAGAGCCAAAAGGAAGACCTGTAAAATCCCAGCTCTGCCTTGAGTTTCGTGTGGGTTTTTTACTTCGTATTTATGTCATTCCAGAGAGCAAGGAAAGACGAAATGTGACCGGTTCCCACTATTGCTGTGTGAAGGCTTTTTTGAACGGCTGCTGTATTTATATTCTCTTTTTCCACTCCAAGCTTGACTTTTCCCCTCGTTTTTCGAGCTCTGCTGCATTGGGTGTCCCAAGGAGGGCGGGGTTCCTCAGCAGGGCTCTTAGGAGGTGGCGCTGATTCTGCTTTTTCTGAAGGCGTCTCAAAGCGTGCTACCAGAATGACAGTTTTGTGCACTGGAAAGCTTTCCCTCAATGCCATCAGTGCACGTACGTGTCTGAATTGTGGAAGCAGACGGACTAAGAAAAGCCAACACCCGTAGCAGATTTCTGTTGGCTCTGTGTCTGTGAGAAGCGGGCTATGTGCTGGACGGGGAGAGGCGCTGTTGGAGAGTGGCATCAGCGCCAGGTGTGAGCTGTGAGGATGATGGGGGGCTCGGAGCAGCGCCAGGTGTGAACTGTGAGGATGATGAGGGGCCGGCTCCTGCCGGGGGGAGGCTGTTTTAGGGGGAGGCTGTGCCTCGGCTCCCTTTTGCATGGAGCTGCTGAGTAGAGGGGTTCATGGGGGGCTCCCGGGGCTGTCTCATAGAAGGACTGTGAGAGCTTCTCGCAGCGTCTGGGGGAGCCCCTGGCTACGCGCTTGAACACGCGGAGCCTCGCTTCAAGGAGGTGCCGAGGGACGAATCTTTGTGGCGGGAGGCAGCAGCCGAACGGGTGAGCGCGTGTGGATTTGGAGCGGGGACTTTTGTCCTTTCCCTTTTCAATTTGATCTTGCCAGTCCCCGCTCCTCGGTTCCCCAGGAACAAAAACGGAGCTTGTGAAGACAAAAGAAATGAAGAAGAGGCAAGCAGCTACTCTCCTAATATTGTCTGTGTTTGAACCGGGGGGGGATCCGCCTTCACTTGCGGTTTGAAGGGTGTTGATTGAAGGAAAACCTGCCTTTTCCCGGCTGTTAGTGGTATCCCAGGGGTGAGAGGGAATCCCTGCGTTCCATTTGAACGGGAATGGGAAAAGTATTGTTGTCATCTGATGGGTTTGATTTGAAGGCAGCCAGCCCATTTTCATCATCCTAAGGTTTAAATTGAGGGGACAGCGCTGGTGTCCCTCCTTTTCAAGGGTTTGAATTGAGGTCAAAATCCCCCTTTCCACATCGCTTGAAGGATTTCATTGGAGGAAAGCCCCTTCCTTTCTGCTCTCCAAGGGGATGAACTGGAAGGGGAGAACACATTTCTTTGCCCTTGTTGAAGCGAGGTGAGCCCCGCCCGCGGCGTCAGTTTCGGGGTTCAGTTGCGGGAAGCTGCAGCTCTGGCAGCGTTTGCAGGGCTGCAATCGGGGCTGTGCCGCTGCATTTGAGGGCGCTTCTTGTGTCCACGGCCCGGCCCGGGACGTTCCCGCTCGGGAGCGCTGCCGGCACAGCCCGGGCGGTTGCCGAGGCGCACGGGGAATTGGGGAATTTGGCGCGGCAGTGGCGGAGCCGCTTTGCCGGTGCGAGCCGCCGTGCGGAGCCGAGGGCAGCTGGCGCCGGGCCGGCCAAGGGCGGCAGAGGCGGCGCGGGCGCTGCTGCGCCGGCCCGGCCGGTGCCCGCCGCTCTGTCCGCTCCGGGCGCGGGGCTCGGGCGCCGCCGGGGTCCCCCGGGCAGGGGGAGCGGGCGGGGGCGGGGGGGTCTCCGGGGCGGCGCCGCCCCTGCGCGCCGGAGGAGCCGCTTTGCCGCCGGGAGCCGCGCTCCGTCCGGGGCCGGCAGCGCGGGGTTCAGCTGCCGCAAGTTCTTGGGTGTCGTGGCTTGGAGGAGCTTTGTAGGGATTGATTGCACGGTTTTGTTTTGGTCGCAGTGGGTGTGCGCTAAGGGATATGGCGTTCTTCCTGACCGGTACGGTTCTCGGTTCAGGTGGTGACGATAAAGGTTTGGTTTGAATTGAGTTCTGTAGTCGGATATTTTTTTTGCCGGGCTATTATGTTTTTAAAGGCGTGCAATGGTTTTTACGGGTCGTTGCGTGAAGCAGCGGCTCGGATTTTAATTCTGTCGCGGTGGCTTTTATTAGCGTGGGCGTGTAGCGTTTGTTTCGGTGGGTTCGAGGTGGCGTCGTGTCGTTAATAGCAGCGGGGTTTTTAAAATCTCTATAATTGCGTTTGTGTTTATCGTCTTCCAGGGCGTTTATTTATTTGGTTTGTTTGATTGTAGTGTATGTTTTATTGTTATGGATCATTTGGGAGATATTGTTTATGGTTACGTTTCTCTTTAGGCTTTGTGTTTATTTCTGGGTGGTATTTTTATTTTGATAGAATGAGGCTCTATGCGTTTATTCTTCAGTTGACAATATTTTTTTTGTTGTAAATTAAAGTTGATTTGGTTTGGGGTTTTTTTGGTTTGGTTTTTTTTTACAAATTTTTTTTTTCTTTTTTTTTCATTTTTTGTTGTCCTTTGACGTATTTGGTTGTTGTTGATCAGTTTTATTTTTGGGAACGTGGGTATTTATATGGTGGGTATTTTTAAGTAGTTTTTTTTTATTTGGGTAGTTATTTTCTTATTTTTTAGTGGTTGAGATTTTTTTTTCTATTTCGTTGATTAGTTCGCTTTCTAAAGTTCTTTTGACAGAGTATTGCTTATTCTTTGAGTTAGTGTAGATGTAGAATTTTGGTTATTTTTTTAATAACGTTCAGGGTCAGTGGCACTGTTTGGAGTTGAGTAAATTGGTTTGGTTTTTTTTAGAGGTTTTTGTGATTTGCTGTGTGTGTTTCTCTAGAGTTTTCTTTTAGTTTGGTTCCATTTTTCTGATGTGATGAGAACTGTTAGTGAAAAGAGTGTTGTGTGTTTTTTTTCGCTGGCAGTTGTTGGGCTGGTGGAGGTATCTTGATGGTTTTGGAAGATATTGGTGGGAATTCGATGCTGTTTGTTTTGTCATTGTATTTAGGAATTGGATTTTAAATGTAAAATTCCAAGGATAGCTATATTTAAACAAAACAAGTAGATGTGTAGAAATGGGAATAAACTTTTATTTTGATCTATTCGGTCTATATTTAAAATTTAACAGGTAACATAAGTCATTATATATTCCAATAAGATATTGTATTTTTTAATAGAGTATTGTGTATGTTTATAGATATATAAATAGAGATGATAAATATAAACACAACTCAAACGAAATTTTAAATATAGAAATGTATTGTGAATCTATGCAGATATAGATATAAAATTATTAAAGAATTGTAAATATAAAGTGACATAAATCCATACAACATGTAATACAAGTGATACTGTATATATCTTATTATAATATATTATAGGAAATAGCTATAAAATAGCTATAAATATAGTACATCACTATGATATAATATATAAAACATTATAGATATGGTAAATATAAACACAACAATATGTTTTAAAGTATTTTAAAATAAAGGATGGTTTTGGGTTTTTTTGGCAAAAGCAGGGTTTTTTTATAAAAACTACAAATACAAATAATATGAAGGTAGAAATCTAATTGTAAAAATATTTCATGAATACATCAAGATTGATATAAAAATTGAAAATATTAGAAAAAATAAGTTGTAGCAGTAGATATGGTACATAATAAAAATAATAATTTATCTATATTATGTGAATAATATATATATTATATGTAATTATGAATATAATGCATCAGTATAAACTGTGAATATAAATGTGAATATAATTATGCAAGCTATAAGTATAAAACTATTTCAATATAGTTTAAAAGAAGGGTTTTTTGGTATTTGTTTGGTTAGAGATGGGATTTTTTTTTTTTTGGAATAATTAAAGTATGATAGAAATCTAAATCTAAGTATCGAAATATACAATCAATATATAATGATATTTATAAAACCACAAAATATAAATAAATACAGATAATAGGAATAGACATAATAGATTGTATAAATGACATAACACATCAATGTCTGGTATAAATATGCGTGTGGATATAACCAGGAAAACTCTAAATATAGAATTTATTTAAAGAAGGTTTGAAAGAAAGGGGGCTAGTTTGGTTCTTGTTGGGTAAGAGGCAGGTTTTTGGCATTTATTTTTAGAGGAGTTTTTTGGGGGGGATCGCCCCTGTTCTTTTTTGCCACCTTGGCTGCCCGCAGCCCCAAGGCGCGCGGCGCCCCTGGCTGGGGTGGGCGGCGGTGCTGCTGCCTTGTGGGCAGAGCGTGGTACTGCAGCCCGCCACCGCCAGGCAGCCCTCTTGGGAGTGGTGCATGGCGGATTTTGTTTGACCTTCTCAAAACAGCGGCCAAAAGGGCGGGAAAATGGAGGACCCGAGTCTGTGTATCCGGACTGCCTGCACGGAACACCGACGCCGGCGCGGCCCCGGTGGGATTTTCTGTTGCGTTTCAGGTGTACCCGACACGGGCTGTGGGCTCAGCGGTGCCGCGGGTGGGCGTATTTCAGCGGGTTTCTGACAGGCATCTGAGTAACCGCCTCTCTTGACCGAGGGGGGGGGTCCTCTCTTGGCCGCCATCTTGGGAGCGGCGGGTCGCCAATGTCACGGACTTTCTTTGACCTTCTCAAGGTGGTGGCCAAAAGGGCGGGAAAATCGCAGACCCCGGTAAGTCTGCCACCCTGTGGCCAGAGAGCGGTACTGCAGCCCCCCGAGGCAGCACCCTGCCCCTCGCCGCTGGGTGCTGGGGGCGGGGCAAGGCCGCGACTGCTGAGCGAGGCGAGGGGCGCGAGCGGCGGGCGGGGCGGGGTTGGTAAATGGCCGGGAGGGGTGAAGGACGTTCAGGAGTGCAAAAGGGACACGATGGCTGAGAAGAATGGCCGGGGGAGGGGGGGGCGGCCCGGCGGTGCCGCTTTCGGCGGAGGCGTGGTCGCAGCCCTCCGTGGGCCGGGGGCAGCGAGCAGGGGCGGGCGAGCGCTGTCAGAACAGGGCTGCACGGCCCGAGCCCGCGCACGCCCCTCTCTAGGCGGTGGAAGTGACGGCAGGCCGAAACATCCCGGCCGGGTGGCAGCGGGCAGGCAGCGCAGGAGGCGGAGCGGGGTTGTGGCACTGCCCGCCCTTTCTGCTGCCAGCTTTGCAAGGTCAGACCAGTCGCCCGTCCCGTCCCGCCGCCTCCCGGTCTCTGTAAACTTCTCTCTGGCTTCCCACTTCTCCGTGCTGGAGAGTGGGAGAAAGGTCCCTGCTGCTTGCCGTGTCCTCGGTGGGCAGAGAGCTCTGACCTTGGCCGGATGGGCTGCTGAGTATTGGATCAATGGGGATGTGCTTTTATGCATTTAGCGACCTTTACAGATTTCTTTCCCCGTTTTTTTCAGTTCACAGAATCATGGAATAATTCAGATTGGAAGGGGCTCTAAAGATCACCTCATTCCAAGGCTGCTGCTGCCGTGGGCAGGGATGTGCTTCCATAGAGCAGCTTGCTCAGAGCCTCATCCCAGAGCACCAATGGGCCTTGAACACTTGCAGGGATGGGGCAGCCCCAGCACCTCTGAGCAACCTGTGCCCTGTGCCAGCCAGGTGCCAGAGGAGGAAGGAAACCCTTCCCACCTGGAGCAGAGGCTGCTGCAGTTTCACGTAGCCTTGTGTCACCGAGTGCGTGAGACAGAAAGGCCCTTCCCATGGAGGGGTAACAACACTCAAAGCTCTTTCTCGGGAGAAGCAGAGCAATGGAACGCCAAAGTAGTATTCAGTTCTTCCAGCAGATTTGGGAACAACTTGAAGGAGGAGCAGAGCTGGCCTGGTGCCTGCCAGCTCTGCAGGCAGTGGGCATGGAGAAGCTGCAATTATCTGTCTTCTTGGCTGAGGCTTTAAAAGTGAGGTGCTTTTCTGTAGTTCCTTTTCAGGCATGACGTGAAAGTTGCCCCTAGAAGTCTGCTTTCTTAGCAGAAGGATGTCAGGAGGAGGCAAAGCCATCAGCTAAGTCTGGATAAAAAACTTGGCTAACCTCTTTTCCCCCCCTCCTCCAAAGAGCCAATTGTGAAGCACTCAGCAGAGATCTGCCCGGGAGGAAAAGCAGAGCCAATCTCTGAGAACTGACGTGTGAGCTCTGGTGAGGACGGCTGCTCCCCCTGGCCTTGGTGTGGGACCTCCTGAGCTGCCATTCCTGTGGTGGGAGTGTTTCTCCTCTCATCCAGCCAAGCCAGAGACCGCCTAGGGAAGGAGCAGGTAAGGTTGAAGTACCGAGATCTCCCAGGTAAGAAGTGACACGGCAAGAGGAAATGGCCTCAACTTGCAGCAGGGAAGGCTTAGATTGGATTTGAGGGAAAATTTCTTCACTGAAAGGGTGGTCAGGCATAGGAGCAGGCTGCCCAGGGAACTCCCCATGCCTGGAAACATTTAAAGGATGTCAAGATGTGGTGTTTAGGGACCTGATTTGGGGGGCAGCTTGGCAGTGCTGGGGCAGCAGCTGGGCTCGATGACTTTAGAAGACTTTTCCAACCGCAAGGATCCTATGGTTCTGGAAAGCCTTCACCCCTCTGGCTCTAACACATCACCTGGATGCTGACAAAATGAGGCTGGTCATAGAGCCTGGAGGTCCCTGTCCCACAGGGAGAGGAGAAGCCAGTGTCACCTGCAGGGAGGGTCTTGTCCCTAGAGAGCAGTCAGTGACTCCATTCCTGCTCGGGGCTCTGGGTGCACCCTTGGCGCGGGGGGGGGGGGGGGGGGGATGGGACACCTGCCCTCAGGTGTCCCTCTGGGCACCTGGGAAGGGAACCAGATCCATCCATGCAGCAGCTCCAGGGCTTGCAGGCTTTGGGGCTTTGCAGCTGTGTGCCTCGTCACAAGGTGGCAGGGACGTGACACTGCCTGGCAACGCTGCTGGCCTCGGATCCTTGCTGCTCTCATCCTTACCCGATATGGATTTAGCAGCAATCTTCTGTCTTTTCTTTAAAACTGTCCTTGGGAGAGTTCAAAGAGAGGGTCATTAGTTATTTCAAAGCCTACATCTTTTACCTATTGGCACTGAAGAGAAAAGACACAAACCTGCTTTGCATCCTTCTGCCTGGAAGTCATTGTGACACAGGGAAGGGAGGAAGGGGTTGGCCGGGGTCAGCCTCTGCTGAGCCTCAGCTCTGGCTGCTCCTGCTCACAGGGTAAACCCAAAAGCTGTCGTGATCAAAAACGCAGGCCGCCCTTCTGTCCTGAGTCACAGGGGCCATTTCTTCTGAATGAATCAAGATGGGAAATCATTCTTGGAGCTTCAGAAGAAAAAAAAACCCAAAACCGTAGGTACATTTGTAAGAGTGTGTATGTACGTACATTTTCTTCGATGAAGAAGAAAATCTTAGAAATATCATGTCATGTCTGGCTTCCTAGAGAAGATCCTGAACTCTGGGTTTCTGAAAGCAAATGGCTGTGCATTTATAGGAGCGTTTCCCTTCTTTTTATATGCCTCCCACAGTAATCTTCTACCCTTCCCCATGGCAAGGAGAGTGTGGTGATTTTGCTGCTCCGCTCTGCCAAGGGTCTTGCAGGCTGTGTAGCCGGGAGTGAGGCTTTTGTGGCTGCTCATCAGACATTTTCCTACAGCGTTCTCCCTGCAATGGTAAAATGAGACTTGTGTTAGCAAGCAGTCAAGTAGAGCAGGTAACATTAGAAAAGAATTGTTTCTGAGCTGCTGTTCACTAGCACATGTTTCCCCTTTCCGGCAGAGTGCAGCTGCCCAAGAAGGGATTTTTTGTGGCTCAGCCAGATGTGCTCCCGCCTCCCACCGAGACGCTGAGACGGAGCTGAGTTTGCATTCCAATGTCTTGGAACAGAGGCTCATGGGAAGGTTTCTCAGCTATCTAAGGCACAGAGCCCTGGAGCCAAGTAAGCCTGAGCTGCTGCATGCTTGCTGTGAGCCTTGAGGTGAGCGCGCATCATTGCGGGCTTGGGATCGATTGAAATGCGCTAAGGAAACCAGCTCTGGGGAGGGAGGGAGGGAGGGAAGGAGGGAAATGCTCTCTTAACATATGCCAGTTCTTCTGTCAAACTCATCACGGCAGGACAGCGTTCAGACTGAAAGTGTAAGAAGATGTGGAGTGAGACAGAGAATCTGACAGGAGCACCGGACTCACAAGTGCACGAATTTTGCTTTTTGCTTGGATTTAAACTCAGAAGTTGTAAGGAATTTGGGAAGGAGAAGGGACATTTCAGAAGGAGAAGAAGAAAAAGAAGTTGTTGTTACAGCCCTGGCAAAATCTTTGGTTCTAGCTAATAAAGGAAGTTAGTTGAAATAAAAAAAAAAGAAAAAAAGTGGGTTTTTTTTCCTTCACTGTTCTATTCGTTGGTGGTATATGGTGTGTTGTTTTATTTCTTGGTCTTATTAACTCTGTGTAAATAGTTTTTTGAGTGAAGCTAACTTTCTGGATGGGTTGGTTTGTATTTGAGGTAGGATTAATTTCAAGAGGTTTCTTTCCTAGACTTCTGATAGGTATTACTGGGATTTTGGTTTTGTTTACTGTATGTATCAACAGAGAGATTTGGTAGGGCCAGCTGGGCTGCTGGAGTTTTGGGTATTAATTTATTAGATGGCTTTTGTTAAATGCAGTTTTGAATTGTTGAAAGGGTTTTTAATGTAGTGGTTTTAAGGCGGTTTTTGAGAATTGATTGTATCGTTTCATGTTATTTGTAGTTGGTGTCTGATAAGGGATATGGTGGAACTTCTTGAACATTCTGGTTTTAGCGTTCCTAAGTTCCGATTTCTTTCTGCTTTGCTGTTTTGTTTCTGGTTTTCTTTTGGGGGACAGGGGCATTTGTATATGGTGGGTTTCTAGAGGCAATATGTCTTTCAATTTGGGTTGTGATATTTTTTAGTATTTTAATAATTTCGATTTTTTTTATTTTCATGCTTTTAATGAGTTGTTTTAAAATTTTGAAGATAACCTTTATAGATTATTGGTTATTATTTGTGAGTTAGCATAAAGGTAGAGCTTTGGGGGCTTTTTTTAGTAATGTTTAGGGTCATTTGTAGGGTTTTGAGTTTAGTGAGTTGGTTGGATTTAATTTTTAATGGGTGTTTGTTTTTACTAGCAGTTCTGTCATTTTCAATGTGCATCTGAGTTTTTTGGGTTTTTGAGCCATTGGTTTAGGAGGAAGTTTATGATGAGAATGTACGGAGCTTTTGGGCTAGTTATAGTGGGATTTCAAATTTCTTTACAGTTAGGTTGATTTGAGATTTTCTTAGGGTTAAATGTTGTGGGGTCTTTGTTCTGTTAGTACTAGAAATAGGTTTTGTTTGGATATGCTGTGATGGGATGAGGGTGGCTGCGTACCGGTGCTGACAAAGGTGCAGTATTTTTGTGGTTCTGATGCATTGGGTTAATGAATTGATATGGTCTAATATATAGATTAAGGTAGAAATAAATATAAATATAAAAATAAATATAAAATGATAGTTGTAAACATAAATACAGAAAACAAATAAACACATAAAACTATACTATATAGTATATTATTGTAACATATGATAATATATAGAAATGATAGTCTTTTCTATATATATACAAAGGTATATAAAGATAGGTTGTAAATATAAAAATATTTAGGTAGAGTTAAAAGAAATGGGGGATTTTTTGGTTTTTATTAGGTTTATAGGCTGGGGGTTTTTTTATAAATAGAAATAATATGAAAATAAAAATCCAGATATACAAATATATAACATATATACTGATATCTCTAAATATTTAATATAAATAAGTAGAAGTAAAAGAATATATAGGATATAAAAATAATATATCTATTATTATATTAAAAGGTATTTTCTCTAATATATGTAATACCTACAAATATAATAAATAAAAATTATAAATGTAAATGTGAATAGAATTATGAAAAATAAAATTATTTTTAGAATTTTAAATGTGGTTGAAATAAAGGGCTGTGTTTGGTTTTTATTTCGTTACAGGCAGGGGTTTTATTTGAAATAATAGCAGTATTATAGAAATGTGAATCTTAAGATAGAAATCTATCATAAGTATAGAAAGAGAAATTATGAAAATATGGATATAAATTTAAATCTAAATCTATGTAAGTAATATGAAGAGTTGTAGTATAGAATATAAATGACCTTATACGGCAATATAAATGATAAATGGGAATAGAAATATAAAAATATGTAAATATAGTTTGAAAGAAAAGGAATTTTTTGGCTTTTATTCTAATAGAGGCAGGGGTTTTATTTTAACTAATACAAGTGTTACAAAAGTAAAAATCTTAACACAGAAATAGATAATAAATCAAAATATGTATAAAAATATATAAGTATGTCCTTGCAATAGATGTAATAGAGAATGTAAATTTATTTATAAATTGACATTTATAGAGATAAATGTATAAGTAAGCAATACACATTATAAATATAAATGTGAATATAAATATGAAAACATAGTGGTAAAATCTTTTTAAATATTGTCTAAAAGAAAGGGTTGGGGTTTTTTTTAGTTCTTATTGGGTTAGAGGCAGGGTTTTTATTTTAAATAATATGAATATAGATATTACTCTTACCTGTTTCTAAATATTAAGATAGATAATCAAGATATAAATATATATATAAATATAAAATATAAGTAAATATAAAATATAAGTAAATAAAAATAATAGGAAGACTTGTAATATAGAATACAAATAACAGTATACATTGATATACATTTTAAATGTAAATCACAATATGAACCTGAAAAATACAATTTTAAAAAAGATTGAAATACAGTTGAAAAGAAAGGGGTTCTTTTTGCCTTTAATTTGAGTAGAGGCAGGGGTTTTATTTTAAATAATATAAACGTTACAGAAGTAAAAATCCTAACACAGAAATATATATTAAATATAGAAAGATATGAATGAAAATATAGAGATAAATAGAAGTAATAGGAACAGATGTAAAATAGAATAAAAAATTATAAATAAATCAGAAATTATAAATGTAAAGATAAACATTATACATCAATATACATTTGAAATATAAATGTGAATATAAATCTGAAAAAAATTATTTTTTTACAAATTTAAATACAGTCGAAATTAAAGGGGTTCTTTTTGGCTTTTATCCGGGTAGAGGCAGGGGAATTATTTTAAAAATTGTAAGCATTACAGAAGCAAAAATCCTAACAAATATATACTTACTAAGTAAAAATATGTATAAAAATATAGAAATAAATTTAAGTACTAGGGATAGATGTAATATAGAATATAAATTTATTTATAAATAGAAATGTATAAATATACATCAATATACATTATACACTAAAGAGAGTGTATTTCACATATTTATATGAAAGAAATAGACGTGAACTTGCCCAGCCCTACAATTCTTTAATCTTTGAATGGTTATATAAGCTCCTTGGCACCTGGCATTTGTAAGTCCATGAAACTGTGCAGAATTTGCACTATGAGATGATGCCAAATGAGTCACGGCAGTAGATTAACTAGGACATGCAAAGCAGAGAGGAGGGAATGAGAGCACAAGAAGAGAGTACAATCTCCTTTTTTTCTCCAACAGGGCTAACACCGTAGAAATCAAAAGGAACACAAATCCTCCTAGGGGTAGTTCTTGCAAAAAACAAAGACTTCTTTTTGTGGTCACAGATCACAGCAAAATGCGGATGACAAAACGAGGCCATTAAGTCACATACAGTATGAAGCAGTATGAAAGAGGAAAGCAGCTGAGAGCGTCAACCCTGCTGAGTAGTCTCAGTATTCCTCTTGACATTAGCAGAAATTTGAAATGAGTCTCTGAAAATTACAAAGGAGGCAGAAGAAAAGGGAGCAATGACTCCTCTGGCATAGTGTTTCCTAACAGGGATCTTCAAAATGTAAAGACTGTATCATCCTTTCAACTGAAGGAAGGTATTAAAACAACAGGAAGGAAATGGCATCACATGCTAGAAAGACTCTGGGCAGTGTACTTCTAGACAGAAAGGCCACTGATGGAAAACCGACTAAACTGGCACCAATGCAGCAGCATTGTATTAAAGCCCAAAAATACCCACCGCTTCACTCTTTGCCATTCCGTTCATATGGACACGGCAGCTCTGCAACATTCCTACTGATCATCTCCTTGGCAAACTGGGAGTGAGGGTCCCTAGTGATGCAGAGTCCCCAGGCAGGTGCAGAGGAGAGCTGCTTTTTTGCAAAAACCAGGCTTTTGAAGCACTCAGGCCTTTATCAGTTCCATAGCTTTAAGCCATAACAAAATTCATTCAACCAACCATCCTACACCACGCTGTGAACACGTGACGATTCTAGAACTTGTTGATCTACCTCTGATTCAGCGGCCTCACCTTCCCATAGTCCTTTTCTGCTTAGCCAAAGTATCGGGCCTCAGCCCAAGGCCTTCCTTTTGTAAGCTTCTACCTATATGCAGCAGCAAACCACTACTTTCTTCCATGCCAAGAGTTTAAGTAGATGATTTGCATCTGCCCTTCTGGTGAAACATAATGGGGAGAGAAAATCCTGTCAGAAATGTCCAGTCATTCAGTTTTCTAGACAGGCCAAATCAAAAGAAAAGCAAGCTATAGGATTGTGTACTTGCTCTTACAAAGCACCTGCTGCCCTCTGACAATGAACTAGCAGAAAACCAGCAAAAATAAGACTTGAGGCAAACAACCCTTTGAAGGGAATAAGGACATGATAAAGAAAGACAACACATTTCCAGCTTGTCGAGATACTTGAAATGTCAGCAAAGGCTTGAGGGCAAAGGCTGAACAAATGGGGAAAGGTTACAAGAATCCCAAGAAAAACATGACCATGGATTAAAAGAATCCCAACAGGTCAACTGACCTGTTGAAGTTTTCAGGAAATCAGTGGCTGCTGATTTAGATAGGCCATTCAAGTTAATTTACCCGTGCACCTTCCACTCCTTTTTCACCTGTCACCATCACAGGGTGAATTGTGACCATGGAATCACAATTCTTTGGATTCTGTTCTTAGCTTTAGGAGACAACTACAGCAGCTGAAGTAGCTGTTACTGATGTGATACCCAGGAACACAGTTGACATATTTCATTCATGTCCAATCACAACTAGCAATACTAAGAAGATAGGATTGGCCTCTTTTCATGATGCTTTTCTTATTTTACAGCCTGCTATGATTCTGCTGAAACTTTTTCATTAGTTTCTCTCTAAAAAGGAGAAAGTCCAATGTCCCTCCCTACTGGTGCAGGTTTACCATTCGGTTTGTCGAGTCTAAAAATGGAATTGGAACTAGCAGGAATTACTGTGTTTAAAGCGTCCCGTCCGTTCAGACAGTCTCAGGTCGATAAAAGCCTTGATGTTATTGGCTAAATACTCTGTTTCCCCCAAGAGCGGACGCACGCAATTTAATCCAACTTTTTATAACAAACTCCAATAATACAGAATCCAGTCATACAAAAGAGTCACAAAGAAGCAGGAAGAATTATCGGACCAATTACGGTAGCAAACTTCTCACCTTCTTTTGGAGTGAGCATAATCTGCTAGCTGAAGTAACAAACTTGAGGACAGAAATCGCCCTGCTACTGAGAAGTTGTTGACAAGGGAACCACCTAAGCTGTGTGACTTTCCCTTTTCTATTCATTGGTCAAGCCTAGTAGCCTAAAATTTACGGGCTCAATCAAAGACAAATTCTAATCTAGTCAGAGGTCTATGAAAAGTCCAAAACTAATCAGAATTCTTCTTAGACAATGGAAATGGAAGCAGAGCTACCAATTTCCTTGCAACATATCCCAAAAACTCATTCCTTTCTAGTCAAAATTAGTGTATAGCCACCAGTACAATCAGGAAAAGATGAAACTTACAGATGTCAGCAAGGGAAGGATTTGAAAGAACTCTTCCCATTATTCATCGTCTAGACAGCAACTATCATTAAAATCAGAGCCCTTTTAGTAGGGCTTTCCTTGTGGGAAATTCAGGACTCCAGGACAACGGAGCAAGAGGATTAAGCAGAAGCCGTTGATTGTTGACATGATGCACTTACACATTCTAAATCTCTGCACACGCTAGGCCCGCATTTTTATCTTGGTGCCTTTGTTATGTCCACGCATTCTGTGTGCACCTCTCAGAAGATACGTTTGGTTACAGTCCAGGCGCTTTGCTGGCCCCCGTTATCGAGTTCTTGTAGTCTTGGAATTTGGTTTCTCAGCTTCTCTTTCTTATTTTAGCACGGCTTATGTCTTAGTAACCTTGATGAATTCCAGAGGGCTCTGAGAAAATTCTGATAAGAACATATTCCAGCTGGATGGCTGGTGCACCCTTTAGTCTAAGAGGTTCAGATACATTGCTACAATTTCCCCCTTCTTCGTCTTGCACCAGCTAAACCCTTTCCACCCTATTTTCTTCCAAGACGCTCACCACTTTCATGATGCATGGAATAACAAGAAGCAATATAATAATGACTACTAGTAACAACAAAGTTCCCTTTACAAGATCTTTCAACCATCGAGTTGTTTCCCATCTCTCAAACCGTTCATGCGTAACCCTCTCATTCCCCATCAATTTCTTCATGTTATCTTGTCCTTGTTTGAGTTTCCAGTGAATGACTGCAGAATGGTTAGAGAGGTTCAAAACACACATTCCTTCCAAATCCTCACACTCGTGCCCATGTGCTAACAAGAAAACTAGAGCAGCTTTTTTTGCAGTGTGCAATGACTAATGGTATCTACACCAGTGAGAACCTGATTTAAAATCGCTGATCTTACCTTGAGTTGTTTGACCACGCAGCATCACAACTTATTAAGAATACTCAAAGCTTGACCAACAGCGACGCCTGCTGTCAGGAATGGCACAATTAATCGAGAGGACCGCCCAAACCTGCACATAATTGAGGCAATCGCGTCTTAAGCATATGCTTATTCTTTCAGTACCCGGGAGGCGAAGAAGCGGCTTCTTCGCGCACAGAGCATTGTGCCGGGCGCAGGGAGCTCCTGAGAGCAGCTTGTGCCGAAAGCTGCCCGAGACCGGCACTTAGCTTCGGAGAGCTGCATATCTGCGTCTTCTGCGTGTCTTGTCGCTCAACACTTAGCAAAAACCTTTTCCACCATATCTTGCAAGGAGAAATTGTGCCCGTACACAAAACATCTCGGATCTTGTTCTAAAAGATGCACATAGGTATTCGAATTGTTGAACAAGAAGAAAAAGATAGTTGTTGAAAACTCCTTTCATTCGAATATAATGTGAATGAAACGGCAGGGGAGTGGTAAAGTACTGGTTTCTATCAATTTGAAAGCTGCACACACTATATCGGTGTGGTGCGGCTTGCATCTTCGCCTTTCGGAAGCTGCCGCTCTCTCCGTCTCCCAGAGGCGAAGAAGCGGCTTCTTCGAACACAGAGCATTGTGCCAGTCGCGGTGAGCCCCTGAGAGTGGCTTCTGCCGAATTAAGCCCGGGACCGGAACTTAACTTCGGAGAGCTGCGTATCTGCGTCTTCTTCGGCTCTTGTCGTTCAACAGGCAACAAAAACTCTTCCACCTTATCTTGCAAGGGGAAACTGTACCAGTAAAGAAAACATCACTGATCATGTTCTTGAAGTTGCACTGTGGGCTGCAAATAGTTTTGCAAGAAGGAAAAAATAGTTGTCCAAAACTCGTTCTTTTCGAATATAATAACAATGGAAAAGGCAGGAGAGTGGTAAAGTACCGTTTTCTCTAAGTCTGAATGCTGCCCACACTGTGCCTGTGTGGTGCAGCTTGCACCTTCGCCTTTGGGAAACTGCCGCTCTCTCCGTCTCCCGGAGGCGAAGAAGCGGCTTCTTTGCAGAAATCATTGTGTCTAGCGCACGGAGCTCTGGAGAGCGGTTTGTGGCGAAAGATGACCTGGACCGGCACTTATCTTCGGAGAGCTGCGTATCTACGTCTTCTACGTGTCTTGTCTTTCAACACTCAGCCAAAAGCTTTTCCAACATATCTTGCAAAGAGAAACTGTGCCAGTAAACAAAGCATCCAGAATCATTTTCTAAACTTGCACGGAGGTCTGCAAAGAGTTGTGCAAGAAGGAAAAAACAGTTGTCCTAAACTCCTTCTTTTCGATTATAAAAACAATGGAAAAGGCAGGAGAGTGGTAAAGTACTGTTTTCTCTAAGTCTGAATGCTGCCCACACTGAGCCTGTGTGCTTCGGCTTGCATCTTGGCCTTTCGGAAACTGCCGCTCTCTCCGTCTCCCGGAGGCGAAGAAGAGGCTTCTTCGAACACAGAGCATTGTGCCGGTCGCAGAGAGCTCCTGAGATTGGCTTCTGCCGAATTAAGCCGGGGACCGGCACTTAGCTTCGGAGAGCTGCGTATCTGCGTCTTCTTCGGCTCTTGTCGTTCAACACGCTGAAAAAACTTTTCTGCAAAATGTTGCAAAGGAAAAGTGTGCTAGTACAGACAAACATCACCGATCTTAGTCTTAAGCTTGCAGAGAGGTCTGTAGAAAGATTAGCAAGAACGAAAAATAATTGTTTCGTACTGTTTCTATTCGAATTTAATGAGGAAAAAAAAAGGCAAGAAGGCGTGTCTTGCCGCTCTACACTCAGCAAAAAGCTTTTCCACCATATCTTGCAAAGAGAAACTCTGCCAGGAAAGAAAACATCCAAAATCTTGTTCTAAAGCTTGCACGGGGGTCTGCAAAGAGTTTGGCAAGAATGAAAGGTAGTTGTCCAAAACTCGTTCTTTTCCAATAGAATAACCATGGAAAAGGCAGGAGAGTGGTAAAGTACTGTTTTCTCTAAGTCTGAAGGCTGCCCACACTGTGCCTGCATGGTGCGGCTTGCATCTTCGCCTTTGGGAAGCTGCCGCTCGCCGATTCTCCCGCAGGCGAAGAAGTGGCTTCTTCGCACACAGAGCATTGTGGCGAGCGCAGGGAGCTCCTGAGAGCGGTTTGTGCCGAAAGAAGCCCGGGACCGGCACTTAGCTTCGGAGAGCTGCGTATCTGCGTCTTCTGCGTGTCTTGCCGCTCTACACTCAGCAAAAGCTTTTCCACCATATCTTGCAAAGAGAAACTCTGCCAGGAAAGAAAACATCCAAAATCTTGTTCTAAAGCTTGCACGGAGGTCTGCAAAGAGTTTGGCAAGAATGAAAGGTAGTTGTCCAAAACTCGTTCTTTTCCAATAGAATAACCATGGAAAAGGCAGGAGAGTGGTAAAGTACTGTTTTCTCTAAGTCTGAAGGCTGCCCACACTGTGCCTGCATGGTGCAGCTTGCATCTTTGCCTTTGGGAAGCTGCCACTCGCCGATTCTCCCGGAGGCGAAGAAGCGGCTTCTTGGCACACAGAGCATTGTGGCGAGCGCAGGGAGCTCCTGAGAGCGGTTTGTGCCGAAAGAAGCCCGGGACTGGCACTTAGCTTCGGAGAGCTGCGTATCTGCGTCTTCTGCGTGTCTTGCCGCTCTACACTCAGCAAAAAGCTTTTCCACCATATCTTGCAAAGAGAAACTCTGCCAGGAAAGAAAACATCCAAAATCTTGTTCTAAAGCTTGCACGGAGGTCTGCAAAGAGTTTGGCAAGAATGAAAGGTAGTTGTCCAAAACTCGTTCTTTTCCAATAGAATAACCATGGAAAAGGCAGGAGAGTGGTAAAGTACTGTTTTCT